>NW_027195080.1:5000-115000 GCF_038502225.1 Cherax quadricarinatus
CAGGGACTGAACTTGCCTCAAGCAGGGACTGAACTTGCCTCAAGCAGGGACTGAACTTGCCTCAAGCAGGGACTGAACTTGCCTCAAGCAGGGACTGAACTTGCCTCAAGCAGGGACTGAACTTGCCTCAAGCAGGGACTGAAGCTATTTGAATCTTCTCCGTATACATCAAGGGACAGTTGCACCATCAAGCGGAGATATATAAAGAGAATGATCTCAATAAAGAGGATTTGAAACCACATCTCTTAAGATGCACATCTCCCCAAGTGATGCTGCAGACCGCTCAGCAACACACGTAACAAGAAACTAGGTACCCAGGTTACTAATTATTCTTTTTCTTAGCCCCGGGCATATTAGCGCCCAGTATGCCAAATTGGTCAATTAGGCAACACAGCCTTACAAATTGATTTTTTAAAATGATCTATTGTTCAATAATTTAAATATGTGTTTTCATTTAGAAGTCGCTGTTACGGTTCGAATCTTAATCTTAGCCAGTTTAGTGCACGCCGTAACAACGTACTTTGTAGAATGAGAAGATAATTCCAAACTTAGAAATGTAGGGCACAAATAATAGTTACTCAGTCTTTTCTAGTTTGTCTTTATTTAAAAGCTTAAATACTTTCTAGATATTCATAAATATCTATTAAATATCACTTCGTCAGAAACTTTCATTCACATAAGAAAACACTTAAATAGAATGTCAATATGGTCACTACACTTGTTAATGATCAGAGGAATATTACTGCTTCCTTAATAATAACATTACTTGTACACAAGTACAAACATTGAGAAGTAACACTTTCACTGAGTAACTCCCTGGCATAAGGAATATATCACTTAAAGTTCTAGACTTGACACAGGTCGTCACATCGTAAACTGAAGGTAACAGTATATAACTGTCCGTAGACTTCACTTCAGAATAAACCTCAAGCTGGTTCAGGAGTTTCTACAACACAATACTCTATCCAAATGAGTCGGCAGAAAGAGCGAGCTGAATTAACACAGTTAATCCCTACATGACATCAACTCGCCAAAGGGGAGAGGGAAGAGTAGACTAAACTACCCTCCAAGGATATACCTTGTTTCAACTCTTAGCCACCTGTCACCTACATACCCAACACATTACTCAAAATATACATCATACCCGGGTATATTCCTAAATCAGATAATATTATAAATCAGTGGAATCTTTAATTTAGCTAATATTAAAGAAACCCAGAGTATAATATTAAGTGGATAATACAAACATAAATTAATCTCATTATGACCTTGATCATAACAGTCCCTTAAAAATATGTACTTTTACCTTAAAACTGAAATTTTGATACCTAACTTCATCTAATCTAATCTAATTTTGATACCTAACTTCATCTAATCTAATCTAATTTTGATACCTAACTTCATCTAATCTAATCTAATTTTGATACATAACTTCATCTAATCTAATCTAATTTTGATACATAACTTCATCTAATCTAATCTAATTTTGATACATAACTTCATCTAATCTAACTTAATCTTGATACCTAACTTCATCTAATCTAACTTAATTTACAATAACTAAGGCCTGCTATAAATGAATGATAATTTCAATTTATTTAATATATGAGAGACTGTTCCACTACGTTATAAAGTAATGATCTACAATGTACAAAGTAACAGTAGTGAAAATAATAACACTTCCAGCACTTTTGTGACTTCTCACATTATCACTTATTGTGATGTTACCTGTTGTCTGTTATCTTATTGTGATGTCACCTGTTGTCTGTCATCTTATTGTGATGTCACCTGTTGTCTGTCATCTTATTGTGATGTCACCTGTTGTCTGTCATCTTATTGTGATATTACCTGTTGTCTGTCATCTTATTGTGATGTCACCTGTTGTCTGTCATCTTATTGTGATGTCACCTGTTGTCTGTCATCTTATTGTGATGTCACCTGTTGTCTGTCATCTTATTGTGATATTACCTGTTGTCTGTTATCTTATTGTGATATTACCTGTTGTCTGTCATCTTATTGTGATATTACCTGTTGTCTGTTATCTTATTGTGATGTCACCTGTTGTCTGTCATCTTATTGTGATATTACCTGTTGTCTGTCATCTTATTGTGATATTACCTGTTGTCTGTCATCTTATTGTGATATTACCTGTTGTCTGTCATCTTATTGTGATATTACCTGTTGTCTGTCATCTTATTGTGATATTACCTGTTGTCTGTCATCTTATTGTGATATTACCTGTTGTCTGTCATCTTATTGTGATGTCACCTGTTGTCTGTCATCTTATTGTGATATTACCTGTTGTCTGTCATCTTATTGTGATGTCACCTGTTGTCTGTCATCTTATTGTGATATTACCTGTTGTCTGTCATCTTATTGTGATATTACCTGTTGTCTGTCATCTTATTGTGATATTACCTGTTGTCTGTCATCTTATTGTGATGTCACCTGTTGTCTGTCATCTTATTGTGATATTACCTGTTGTCTGTCATCTTATTGTGATATTACCTGTTGTCTGTCATCTTATTGTGATATTACCTGTTGTCTGTCATCTAATTGTGATATTACCTGTTGTCTGTCATCTTATTGTGATATTACCTGTTGTCTGTCATCTTATTGTGATGTTACCTGTTGTCTGTTATCTTATTGTGATGTCACCTGTTGTCTGTCATCTTATTGTGATATTACCTGTTGTCTGTCATCTTATTGTGATATTACCTGTTGTCTGTCATCTTATTGTGATATTACCTGTTGTCTGTCATCTTATTGTGATATTACCTGTTGTCTGTCATCTTATTGTGATATTACCTGTTGTCTGTCATCTTATTGTGATATTACCTGTTGTCTGTCATCTTATTGTGATGCCACCTGTTGTCTGTCATCTTATTGTGATATTACCTGTTGTCTGTCATCTTATTGTGATGTCACCTGTTGTCTGTCATCTTATTGTGATATTACCTGTTGTCTGTCATCTTATTGTGATATTACATGTTGTCTGTCATCTTATTGTGATATTACCTGTTGTCTGTCATCTTATTGTGATGTCACCTGTTGTCTGTCATCTTATTGTGATATTACCTGTTGTATGTCATCTTATTGTGATATTACCTGTTGTCTGTCATCTTATTGTGATATTACCTGTTGTCTGTCATCTAATTGTGATATTACCTGTTGTCTGTCATCTTATTGTGATATTACCTGTTGTCTGTCATCTTATTGTGATGTTACCTGTTGTCTGTTATCTTATTGTGATGTCACCTGTTGTCTGTCATCTTATTGTGATATTACCTTTTGTCTGTCATCTTATTGTGATATTACCTGTTGTCTGTCATCTTATTGTGATATTACCTGTTGTCTGTCATCTTATTGTGATATTACCTGTTGTCTGTCATCTTATTGTGATATTACCTGTTGTCTGTCATCTTATTGTGATATTACCTGTTGTCTGTCATCTTATTGTGATATTACATGTTGTCTGTCATCTTATTGTGATATTACCTGTTGTCTGTCATCTTATTGTGATATTACCTGTTGTCTGTTATCTTATTGTGATGTCACCTGTTGTCTGTCATCTTATTGTGATATTACCTGTTGTCTGTCATCTTATTGTGATATTACCTGTTGTCTGTCATCTTATTGTGATATTACCTGTTGTCTGTCATCTTATTGTGATATTACCTGTTGTCTGTCATCTTATTGTGATATTACCTGTTGTCTGTCATCTTATTGTGATATTACCTGTTGTCTGTCATCTTATTGTGATGTCACCTGTTGTCTGTCATCTTATTGTGATATTACCTGTTGTCTGTCATCTTATTGTGATGTCACCTGTTGTCTGTCATCTTATTGTGATATTACCTGTTGTCTGTCATCTTATTGTGATATTACCTGTTGTCTGTCATCTTATTGTGATATTACCTGTTGTCTGTCATCTTATTGTGATGTCACCTGTTGTCTGTCATCTTATTGTGATATTACCTGTTGTCTGTCATCTTATTGTGATATTACCTGTTGTCTGTCATCTTATTGTGATATTACCTGTTGTCTGTCATCTAATTGTGATATTACCTGTTGTCTGTCATCTTATTGTGATATTACCTGTTGTCTGTCATCTTATTGTGATGTTACCTGTTGTCTGTTATCTTATTGTGATGTCACCTGTTGTCTGTCATCTTATTGTGATATTACCTGTTGTCTGTCATCTTATTGTGATATTACCTGTTGTCTGTCATCTTATTGTGATATTACCTGTTGTCTGTCATCTTATTGTGATATTACCTGTTGTCTGTCATCTTATTGTGATATTACCTGTTGTCTGTCATCTTATTGTGATATTACCTGTTGTCTGTCATCTTATTGTGATGCCACCTGTTGTCTGTCATCTTATTGTGATATTACCTGTTGTCTGTCATCTTATTGTGATGTCACCTGTTGTCTGTCATCTTATTGTGATATTACCTGTTGTCTGTCATCTTATTGTGATATTACATGTTGTCTGTCATCTTATTGTGATATTACCTGTTGTCTGTCATCTTATTGTGATGTCACCTGTTGTCTGTCATCTTATTGTGATATTACCTGTTGTATGTCATCTTATTGTGATATTACCTGTTGTCTGTCATCTTATTGTGATATTACCTGTTGTCTGTCATCTAATTGTGATATTACCTGTTGTCTGTCATCTTATTGTGATATTACCTGTTGTCTGTCATCTTATTGTGATGTTACCTGTTGTCTGTTATCTTATTGTGATGTCACCTGTTGTCTGTCATCTTATTGTGATATTACCTTTTGTCTGTCATCTTATTGTGATATTACCTGTTGTCTGTCATCTTATTGTGATATTACCTGTTGTCTGTCATCTTATTGTGATATTACCTGTTGTCTGTCATCTTATTGTGATATTACCTGTTGTCTGTCATCTTATTGTGATATTACCTGTTGTCTGTCATCTTATTGTGATATTACATGTTGTCTGTCATCTTATTGTGATATTACCTGTTGTCTGTCATCTTATTGTGATATTACCTGTTGTCTGTCATCTTATTGTGATATTACCTGTTGTCTGTCATCTTATTGTGATATTACCTGTTGTCTGTCATCTTATTGTGATATTACCTGTTGTCTGTCATCTTATTGTGATGTCACCTGTTGTCTGTCATCTTATTGTAATATTACCTGTTGTCTGTCATCTTATTGTGATGTCACCTGTTGTCTGTCATCTTATTGTGATATTACCTCTTGTCTGTCATCTTATTGTTATATTACCTGTTGTCTGTCATCTTATTGTGATATTACCTCTTGTCTGTCATCTTATTGTTATATTACCTGTTGTCTGTCATCTTATTGTGATATTACCTGTTGTCTGTCATCTTATTGTGATGTCACCTGTTGTCTGTCATCTTATTGTAATATTACCTGTTGTCTGTCATCTTATTGTGATGTCACCTGTTGTCTGTCATCTTATTGTGATATTACCTCTTGTCTGTCATCTTATTGTGATATTACCTGTTGTCTGTCATCTTATTGTGATATTACCTGTTGTCTGTCATCTTATTGTGATGTCACCTGTTGTCTGTCATCTTATTGTGATATTACCTGTTGTCTGTCATCTTATTGTGATATTACCTGTTGTCTGTCATCTTATTGTGATATTACCTGTTGTCTGTCATCTTATTGTGATATTACCTGTTGTCTGTCATCTTATTGTGATATTACCTGTTGTCTGTCATCTTATTGTGATATTACCTGTTGTCTGTCATCTTATTGTGATATTACCTGTTGTCTGTCATCTTATTGTGATATTACCTGTTGTCTGTCATCTTATTGTGATATTACCTGTTGTCTGTCATCTTATTGTGATATTACCTGTTGTCTGTCATCTTATTGTGATATTACCTGTTGTCTGTCATCTTATTGTGGTATTATCTGTTGTCTGTCATCTTATTGTGATATTACCTGTTGTCTGTCATCTTATTGTGATATTACCTGTTGTCTGTCATCTTATTGTGATATTACCTGTTGTCTGTCATCTTATTGTGATATTACCTGTTGTCTCTCATTTTATTGTGATATTACCTGTTGTCTGTCATCTTATTGTGATATTACCTGTTGTCTGTCATCTTATTGTGATATTACCTGTTGTCTGTCATCTTATTGTGATATTACCTGTTGTCTGTCATCTTATTGTGATATTACCTGTTGTCTGTCATCTAATTGTGATGTCACCTGTTGTCTGTCATCTTATTGTGATATTACCTGTTGTCTGTCATTTTATTGTGATGTCACCTGTTGTCTGTCATCTTATTGTGATATTACCTGTTGTCTGTCATCTTATTGTGATATTACCTGTTGTCTGTCATCTTATTGTGATATTACCTGTTGTCTGTCATCTAATTGTGATGTCACCTGTTGTCTGTCATCTTATTGTAATATTACCTGTTGTCTGTCATCTTATTGTGATGTCACCTGTTGTCTGTCATCTTATTGTGAAATTACCTCTTGTCTCTCATCTTATTGTGATATTACCTCTTGTCTCTCATCTTATTGTGATATTACCTGTTGTCTGTCATCTTATTGTGATGTCACCTGTTGTCTGTCATCTTATTGTGATATTACCTGTTGTCTGTCATCTTATTGTGATATTACCTGTTGTCTGTCATCTTATTGTGATATTACCTGTTGTCTGTCATCTTATTGTGATATTACCTGTTGTCTGTCATCTTACTGTGATGTCACCTGTTGTCTGTCATCTTATTGTGATATTACCTGTTGTCTGTCATCTTATTGTGATATTACCTGTTGTCTGTCATCTTATTGTGATGTCACCTGTTGTCTGTCATCTTATTGTAATATTACCTGTTGTCTGTCATCTTATTGTGATGTCACCTGTTGTCTGTCATCTTATTGTGATATTACCTCTTGTCTGTCATCTTATTGTTATATTACCTGTTGTCTGTCATCTTATTGTGATATTACCTCTTGTCTGTCATCTTATTGTTATATTACCTGTTGTCTGTCATCTTATTGTGATATTACCTGTTGTCTGTCATCTTATTGTGATGTCACCTGTTGTCTGTCATCTTATTGTAATATTACCTGTTGTCTGTCATCTTATTGTGATGTCACCTGTTGTCTGTCATCTTATTGTGATATTACCTCTTGTCTGTCATCTTATTGTTATATTACCTGTTGTCTGTCATCTTATTGTGATATTACCTGTTGTCTGTCATCTTATTGTGATGTCACCTGTTGTCTGTCATCTTATTGTGATATTACCTGTTGTCTGTCATCTTATTGTGATATTATCTGTTGTCTGTCATCTTATTGTGATATTACCTGTTGTCTGTCATCTTATTGTGATATTACCTGTTGTCTGTCATCTTATTGTGATATTACCTGTTGTCTGTCATCTTATTGTGATATTACCTGTTGTCTGTCATCTTATTGTGATATTACCTGTTGTCTGTCATCTTATTGTGATATTACCTGTTGTCTGTCATCTTATTGTGATATTACCTGTTGTCTGTCATCTTATTGTGATATTACCTGTTGTCTGTCATCTTATTGTGATATTACCTGTTGTCTGTCATCTTATTGTGGTATTATCTGTTGTCTGTCATCTTATTGTGATATTACCTGTTGTCTGTCATCTTATTGTGATATTACCTGTTGTCTGTCATCTTATTGTGATATTACCTGTTGTCTGTCATCTTATTGTGATATTACCTGTTGTCTCTCATTTTATTGTGATATTACCTGTTGTCTGTCATCTTATTGTGATATTACCTGTTGTCTGTCATCTTATTGTGATATTACCTGTTGTCTGTCATCTTATTGTGATATTACCTGTTGTCGGTCATCTTATTGTGATATTACCTGTTGTCTGTCATCTAATTGTGATGTCACCTGTTGTCTGTCATCTTATTGTGATATTACCTGTTGTCTGTCATTTTATTGTGATGTCACCTGTTGTCTGTCATCTTATTGTGATATTACCTGTTGTCTGTCATCTTATTGTGATATTACCTGTTGTCTGTCATCTTATTGTGATATTACCTGTTGTCTGTCATCTAATTGTGATGTCACCTGTTGTCTGTCATCTTATTGTAATATTACCTGTTGTCTGTCATCTTATTGTGATGTCACCTGTTGTCTCTCATCTTATTGTGATATTACCTCTTGTCTCTCATCTTATTGTGATATTACCTCTTGTCTCTCATCTTATTGTGATATTACCTGTTGTCTGTCATCTTATTGTGATGTCACCTGTTGTCTGTCATCTTATTGTGATATTACCTGTTGTCTGTCATCTTATTGTGATATTACCTGTTGTCTGTCATCTTATTGTGATATTACCTGTTGTCTGTCATCTTATTGTGATATTACCTGTTGTCTGTCATCTTACTGTGATGTCACCTGTTGTCTGTCATCTTATTGTGATATTACCTGTTGTCTGTCATCTTATTGTGATATTACCTGTTGTCTGTCATCTTACCTGTTGTCTGTCATCTTATTGTATTACCTGTTCTCTGTCATCTTATTGTGATATTACCTGTTGTCTGTCATCTTATTGTGATATTACCTGTTGTCTGTCATCTTATTGTGATATTACCTGTTGTCTGTCATCTTATTGTGATATTACCTGTTGTCTGTCATCTTATTGTGATATTACCTGTTGTCTGTCATCTTATTGTGATATTACCTGTTGTCTGTCATCTTATTGTGATATTATCATCTTATTGTGATATTACCTGTTGTCTGTCATCTTATTGTGATATTACCTGTTGTCTGTCATCTTATTGTGATATTACCTGTTGTCTGTCATCTTATTGTGATATTACCTGTTGTCTGTCATCTTATTGTGATATTACCTGTTGTCTGTCATCTTATTGTGATATTACCTGTTGTCTGTCATCTTATTGTGATATTACCTGTTGTCTGTCATCTTATTGTGATATTACCTGTTGTCTGTCATCTTATTGTGATATTACCTGTTGTCTGTCATCTTATTGTGATATTACCTGTTGTCTGTCATCTTATTGTGATATTACCTGTTGTCTGTCATCTTATTGTGATATTACCTGTTGTCTGTCATCTTATTGTGATATTACCTGTTGTCTGTCATCTTACTGTGATATTATCTGTTGTCTGTCATCTTATTGTGATATTACCTGTTGTCTGTCATCTTATTGTGATATTACCTGTTGTCTGTCATCTTATTGTGATATTACCTGTTGTCTGTCATCGTATTGTGATATTACCTGTTGTCTGTCATCTTATTGTGATATTACCTGTTGTCTGTCACCTTATTGTGATATTACCTGGTGTCTGTCATCTTATTGTGATATTACCTGTTGTCTGTCACCTTATTGTGATATTACCTGTTGTCTGTCATCTTATTGTGATATTACCTGTTGTCTGTCATCTTATTGTAACATTACCTGTTGTCTGTCACCTTATTGTGATATTACCTGTTGTCTGTCATCTTATTGTAATATTACCTGTTGTCTGTCATCTTATTGTGATATTACCTGTTGTCTGTCATCTTATTGTGATATTACCTGTTGCCTGCCATCTTATTGTGATATTACCTGTTGTCTGTCATCTTATTGTGATATCACCTGTTGTCTGTGACCTTATTGTGATATTACCTGTTGTCTGTCATCTTATTGTAATATTACCTGTTGTCTGTCATCTTATTGTGATATTACCTGTTGTCTGTCATCTTATTGTGATATCACCTGTTGTCTGTCATCTTATTGTGATACTACCTGTTGTCTGTCATCTTATTGTGATATCACCTGTTGTCTGTCATCTTATTGTGATATTATCTGTTGTCTGTCATCTTATTGTGATATTACCTGTTGTCTGTCATCTTATTGTGATATTACCTGTTGTCTGTCATCTTATTGTGATATTACCTGTTGTCTGTCATCTTATTGTGATATTACCTGTTGTCTGTCATCTTATTGTGATATTACTTGTTGCCTGCCATCTTATAGTGATATTACCTGTTGTCTGTCATCTTATTGTGATATCACCTGTTGTCTGCCATCTTATTGTGATATCACCTGTTGTCTGTCATCTTATTGTGATATTACCTGTTGTCTGTCATCTTATTGTGATATTACCTGTTGTCTGTCATCTTATTGTGATATCACCTGTTGTCTGTCATCTTATTGTGATATTACCTGTTGTGTGTCATCTTATTGTGATATCACCTGTTCTCTGTCATCTTATTGTGAAATCACCTGTTGTCTGTCATCTTATTGTGATATTACCTGTTGTCTGTCATCTTTTTGTGATATTACCTGTTGTCTGTCATCTTATTGTGATATCACCTGTTGTCTGTCATCTTATTGTGATATTACCTGTTGTCTGTCATCTTATTGTGACAATACCTGTTGTCTGTCATCTTATTGTGATATTACCTGTTGTCTGTCATCATATTGTTGTATTACCTGTTGTTTGTCATCTTATGGTGATATCACCTGTTGTCTGTCATCTTATTGTGATATTACCTGTTGCCTGCCATCTTATTGTGATATTACCTGTTGTCTGTCATCTTATTGTGATATCACCTGTTGTCTGTGACCTTATTGTGATATTACCTGTTGTCTGTCATCTTATTGTAATATTACCTGTTGTCTGTCATCTTATTGTGATATTACCTGTTGTCTGTCATCTTATTGTGATATCACCTGTTGTCTGTCATCTTATTGTGATACTACCTGTTGTCTGTCATCTTATTGTGATATCACCTGTTGTCTGTCATCTTATTGTGATATTATCTGTTGTCTGTCATCTTATTGTGATATTACCTGTTGTCTGTCATCTTATTGTGATATTACCTGTTGTCTGTCATCTTATTGTGATATTACCTGTTGTCTGTCATCTTATTGTGATATTACCTGTTGTCTGTCATCTTATTGTGATATTACCTGTTGCCTGCCATCTTATAGTGATATTACCTGTTGTCTGTCATCTTATTGTGATATCACCTGTTGTCTGCCATCTTATTGTGATATCACCTGTTGTCTGTCATCTTATTGTGATATTACCTGTTGTCTGTCATCTTATTGTGATATTACCTGTTGTCTGTCATCTTATTGTGATATCACCTGTTGTCTGTCATCTTATTGTGATATTACCTGTTGTCTGTCATCTTATTGTGATATCACCTGTTGTCTGTCATCTTATTGTGAAATCACCTGTTGTCTGTCATCTTATTGTGATATTACCTGTTGTCTGTCATCTTTTTGTGATATTACCTGTTGTCTGTCATCTTATTGTGATATCACCTGTTGTCTGTCATCTTATTGTGATATTACCTGTTGTCTGTCATCTTATTGTGACAATACCTGTTGTCTGTCATCTTATTGTGATATTACCTGTTGTCTGTCATCATATTGTTGTATTACCTGTTGTTTGTCATCTTATGGTGATATCACCTGTTGTCTGTCATCTTATTGTGATATTACCTGTTGTCTGTCATCTTATTGTGATATTACCTGTTGTCTGTCATCTTATTGTGATGTCACGTGTTGTCTGTCATCTTATTGTAATATTACCTGTTGTCTGTCATCTTATTGTGATGTCTCCTGTTGTCTGTCATCTTATTGTGATATTACCTGTTGTCTGTCATCTTATTGTGATATTACCTGTTGTCTGTCATCTTATTGTGATATTACCTGTTGTCTTTCATCTTATTGTGATGTCACCTGTTGTCTGTCATCTTATTGTGATATTATCTGTTGTCTGTCATCTTATTGTGATATTACCTGTTGTCTGTCATCTTATTGTGATATTACCTGTTGTCTGTCATCTTATTGTGATATTACCTGTTGTCTGTCATCTTATTGTGATATTACCTGTTGTCTGTCATTATATTGTGATATTACCTGTTGTCTGCCATCTTATTGTGATATTACCTGTTGTCTGTCATCTTATTGTGATATTACCTGTTGTCTGTCATCTTATTGTGATATTACCTGTTGTCTGTCATCTTATTGTGATATTACCTGTTGTCTGTCATCTTATTGTGATATTACCTGTTGTCTGTCATCTTACTGTGATGTCACCTGTTGTCTGTCATCTTATTTTGATATTACCTGTTGTCTGTCATCTTATTGTGATATTAACTGTTGTCTGTCATCTTATTGTGATATTACCTTTTGTCTGTCATCTTATTGTGATATTACCTGTTGTCTGTCATCTTATTGTGATATTACCTGTTGTCTGTCATATTATTGTGATATTACCTGTTGTCTGTCATCTTATTGTGATATTACCTGTTGTCTGTCATCTTATTGTGATATCACCTGTTGTCTGTCATCTTATTGTGATACTACCTGTTGTCTGTCATCTTATTGTGATATTACCTGTTGTCTGTCATCTTATTGTGATATTATCTGTTGTCTGTCATCTTATTGTGATATTACCTGTTGTCTGCCATCTTATTGTGATATTACCTGTTGTCAGTCATCTTATTGTGATATTACCTGTTGTCTGTGATCTTATTGTGATATTACCTGTTGTCTGTCATCTTATTGTGATATTACCTGTTGTCTGCCATCTTATTGTGATATTACCTGTTGTCTGTCATCTTATTGTGATATTACCTGTTGCCTGCCATCTTATTGTGATATTACCTGTTGTCTGTCATCTTATTGTGATATCACCTTTTGTCTGCCATCTTATTGTGATATCACCTGTTGTCTGTCATCTTATTGTGATATTACCTGTTGTATGTCATCTTATTGTGATATTACCTGTTGTCTGTCATCTTATTGTGATATCACCTGTTGTCTGTCATCTTATTGTGATATTACCTGTTGTCTGTCATCTTATTGTGATATCACCTGTTGTCTGTCATCTTATTGTGATATTACCTGTTGTCTGTCATCTTATTGTGACAATACCTGTTGTCTGTCATCTTATTGTGATATTACCTGTTGCCTGTCATCTTAATGTTGTATTACCTGTTGTCTGTCATCTTATGGTGATATCACCTGTTGTCTGTCATCTTATTGTGATATTACCTGTTGTCTGTCATCTTATTGTGATATTACCTGTTGTCTGTCATCTTATTGTGATTTCACCTGTTGTCTGTCATCTTATTGTGATATTACCTGTTGTCTGTCATCTTATTGTGATATTACCTGTTGTCTGTCATCTTATTGTGATATTACCTGTTGTCTGTCATCTTATTGTAATATTACCTGTTGTCTGTCATCTTATTGTGATATTACCTGTTGTCTGTCATCTTATTGTGATATTACCTGTTGTCTGTCATCTTATTGTGATATTACCTGTTGTCTGTCATCTTATTGTGATATTACCTGTTGTCTGTCATCTTATTGTGATATCACCTGTTGTCTGTCATCTTATTGTGATACTACCTGTTGTCTGTCATCTTATTGTGATATTACCTGTTGTCTGTCATCTTATTGTGATATTATCTGTTGTCTGTCATCTTATTGTGATATTACCTGTTGTCTGTCATCTTATTGTGATATTACCTGTTGTCTCTCATCTTATTGTAATATTACCTGTTGTCTGTCATCTTATTGTGATATTACCTGTTGTCTGTCATCTTATTGTGATATTACCTGTTGTCTGTCATCTTATTGTGATATTACCTGTTGTCTGTCATCTTATTGTGATATCACCTGTTGTCTGTCATCTTATTGTGATACTACCTGTTGTCTGTCATCTTATTGTGATATTACCTGTTGTCTGTCATCTTATTGTGATATTATCTGTTGTCTGTCATCTTATTGTGATATTACCTGTTGTCTGTCATCTTATTGTGATATTACCTGTTGTCTCTCATCTTATTGTGATATTACCTGTTGTCTGTCATCTTATTGTGATATTACCTGTTGTCTGTCATCTTATTGTGATATTACCTGTTGTCTGCCATCTTATTGTGATATTACCTGTTGTCTGTCATCTTATTGTGATATTACCTGTTGCCTGCCATCTTATTGTGATATTACCTGTTGTCTGTCATCTTATTGTGATATCACCTGTTGTCTGCCATCTTATTGTGATATCACCTGTTGTCTGTCATCTTATTGTGATATTACCTGTTGTCTGTCATCTTATTGTGATATAACCTGTTGTCTGTCATCTTATTGTGATATCACCTGTTGTCTGTCATCTTATTGTGATATTACCTGTTGTCTGTCATCTTATTGTGATATCACCTGTTGTCTGTCATCTTATTGTGAAATCACCTGTTGTCTGTCATCTTATTGTGATATCACCTGTTGTCTGTCATCTTATTGTGATATTACCTGTTGTCTGTCATCTTATTGTGATATCACCTGTTGTCTGTCATCTTATTGTGATATTACATGTTCTCTGTCATCTCATTGTGACAATACCTGTTGTCTGTCATCTTATTGTGATATTACCTGTTGTCTGTCATCTTATTGTTGTATTACCTGTTGTCTGTCATCTTATGGTGATATCACCTGTTGTCTGTCATCTTATTGTGATATTACCTGTTGTCTGTCATCTTATTGTGATATTACCTGTTGTCTGTCATCTTATTGTGATATTACCTGTTGTCTGTCATCTTATTGTGATATTACCTGTTGTCTGTCATCTTATTGTGATGTCACCTGTTGTCTGTCATCTTATTGTGATATTATCTGTTGTCTGTCATCTTATTGTGATATTACCTGTTGTCTGTCATCTTATTGTGATATTACCTGTTGTCTGTCATCTTATTGTGATATTACCTGTTGTCTGTCATCTTATTGTGATATTACCTGTTGTCTGTCATCTTACTGTAATATTACCTGTTGTCTGTCATCTTATTGTGATATTACCTGTTGTCTGTCATCTTATTGCAATATTACCTGTTGTCTGTCATCTTATTGTGATATTACCTGTTGTCTGTCATCTTATTGTGATATTACCTGTTGTCTGTCATCTTATTGTGATATTACCTGTTGTCTGTCATCTTATTGTGATATTACCTGTTGTCTGTCATCTTATTGTGATATTACCTGTTGTCTTTCATTTTATTGTGATATTACCTGTTGTCTGTCATCTTATTGCGATATTACCTGTTGTCTGTCATCTTATTGTGATATTACCTGTTGTCTGTCATCTTATTGTGATATTACCTGTTGTCTGTCATCTTATTGTGATATCACCTGTTGTCTGTCATCTTATTGTGATACTACCTGTTGTCTGTCATCTTATTGTGATATTACCTGTTGTCTGTCATCTTATTGTGATATTATCTGTTGTCTGTCATCTTATTGTGATATTACCTGTTGTCTGTCATCTTATTGTGATATTACCTGTTGTCTGTCATCTTATTGTGATATTACCTGTTGTCTGTTATCTTATTGTGATATTACCTGTTGTCTGTCATCTTATTGTGATATTACCTGTTGTCTGCCATCTTATTGTGATATTACCTGTTGTCTGTCATCTTATTGTGATATTACCTGTTGCCTGCCATCTTATTGTGATATTACCTGTTGTCTGTCATCTTATTGTGATATCACCTGTTGTCTGCCATCTTATTGTGATATCACCTGTTGTCTGTCATCTTATTGTGATATTACCTGTTGTCTGTCATCTTATTGTGATATTACTTGTTGTCTGTCATCTTATTGTGATATCACCTGTTGTCTGTCATCTTATTGTGATATTACCTGTTGTCTGTCATCTTATTGTGATATCACCTGTTGTCTGTCATCTTATTGTGAAATCACCTGTTGTCTGTCATCTTATTGTGATATTACCTGTTGTCTGTCATCTTTTTGTGATATTACCTGTTGTCTGTCATCTTATTGTGATATCACCTGTTGTCTGTCATCTTATTGTGATATTACCTGTTGTCTGTCATCTTATTGTGACAATACCTGTTGTCTGTCATCTTATTGTGATATTACCTGTTGTCTGTCATCATATTGTTGTATTACCTGTTGTTTGTCATCTTATGGTGATATCACCTGTTGTCTGTCATCTTATTGTGATATTACCTGTTGTCTGTCATCTTATTGTGATATTACCTGTTGTCTGTCATCTTATTGTGATGTCACGTGTTGTCTGTCATCTTATTGTAATATTACCTGTTGTCTGTCATCTTATTGTGATGTCTCCTGTTGTCTGTCATCTTATTGTGATATTACCTGTTGTCTGTCATCTTATTGTGATATTACCTGTTGTCTGTCATCTTATTGTGATATTACCTGTTGTCTTTCATCTTATTGTGATGTCACCTGTTGTCTGTCATCTTATTGTGATATTATCTGTTGTCTGTCATCTTATTGTGATATTACCTGTTGTCTGTCATCTTATTGTGATATTACCTGTTGTCTGTCATCTTATTGTGATATTACCTGTTGTCTGTCATCTTATTGTGATATTACCTGTTGTCTGTCATTATATTGTGATATTACCTGTTGTCTGCCATCTTATTGTGATATTACCTGTTGTCTGTCATCTTATTGTGATATTACCTGTTGTCTGTCATCTTATTGTGATATTACCTGTTGTCTGTCATCTTATTGTGATATTACCTGTTGTCTGTCATCTTATTGTGATATTACCTGTTGTCTGTCATCTTACTGTGATGTCACCTGTTGTCTGTCATCTTATTTTGATATTACCTGTTGTCTGTCATCTTATTGTGATATTAACTTTTGTCTGTCATCTTATTGTGATATTACCTTTTGTCTGTCATCTTATTGTGATATTACCTGTTGTCTGTCATCTTATTGTGATATTACCTGTTGTATGTCATATTATTGTGATATTACCTGTTGTCTGTCATCTTATTGTGATATTACCTGTTGTCTGTCATCTTATTGTAATATTACCTGTTGTCTGTCATCTTATTGTGATATTACCTGTTGTCTGTCATCTTATTGTGATATTACCTGTTGTCTGTCATCTTATTGTGATATTACCTGTTGTCTGTCATCTTATTGTGATATTACCTGTTGTCTGTCATCTTATTGAAATATTACCTGTTGTCTGTCATCTTATTGTGATATTACCTGTTGTCTGTCATCTTATTGTGATATTACCTGTTGCCTGCCATCTTATTGTGATATTACCTGTTATCTGTCATCTTATTGTGATATCACCTGTTGTCTGTCATCTTATTGTGATATCACCTGTTGTCTGTCATCTTATTGTGATATTACCTGTTGTCTGTCATCTTATTGTGATATTACCTGTTGTCTGTCATCTTATTGTGATATCACCTGTTGTCTGTCATCTTATTGTGATACTACCTGTTGTCTGTCATCTTATTGTGATATTACCTGTTGTCTGTCATCTTATTGTGATATTATCTGTTGTCTGTCATCTTATTGTGATATTACCTGTTGTCTGTCATCTTACTGTGATATTACCTGTTGTCTGTCATCTTATTGTGATATTACCTGTTGTCTGTGATCTTATTGTGATATTACCTGTTGTCTGTCATCTTATTGTGATATTACCTGTTGTCTGCCATCTTATTGTGATATTACCTGTTGTCTGTCATCTTATTGTGATATTACCTGTTGCCTGCCATCTTATTGTGATATTACCTGTTGTCTGTCATCTTATTGTGATATTACCTGTTGTCTGTCATCTTATTGTGATATTACCTGTTGTCTGACATCTTATTGTGATATTACCTGTTGTCTGTCATCTTATTGTGATATTACCTGTTGTCTGTCATCTTATTGTGATATTACCTGTTGTCTGTCATCTTATTGTGATATTACCTGTTGTCTGTCATCTTATTGTAATATTACCTGTTGTCTGTCATCTTATTGTGATATTACCTGTTGTCTGTCATCTTATTGTGATATTACCTGTTGTCTGTCATTTTATTGTGATATTACCTGTTGTCTGTCATCTTATTGTGATATTACCTGTTGTCTGGCATCTTATTGTGATATCACCTGTTGTCTGTCATCTTATTGTGATACTACCTGTTGTCTGTCATCTTATTGTGATATTACCTGTTGTCTGTCATCTTATTGTGATATTATCTGTAGTCTGTCATCTTATTGTGATATTACCTGTTGTCTGTCATCTTATTGTGATATTACCTGTTGTCTCTCATCTTATTGTAATATTACCTGTTGTCTGTCATCTTATTGTGATATTACCTGTTGTCTGTCATCTTATTGTGATATTACCTGTTGTCTGTCATCTTACTGTGATATTACCTGTTGTCTGTCATCTTATTGTGATATCACCTGTTGTCTGTCATCTTATTGTGATACTACCTGTTGTCTGTCATCTTATTGTGATATTACCTGTTGTCTGTCATCTTATTGTGATATTATCTGTTGTCTGTCATCTTATTGTGATATTACCTGTTGTCTGTCATCTTATTGTGTTATTACCTGTTGTCTCTCATCTTATTGTGATATTACCTGTTGTCTGTCATCTTATTGTGATATTACCTGTTGTCTGTCATCTTATTGTGATATTACCTGTTGTCTGCCATCTTATTGTGATATTACCTGTTGTCTGTCATCTTATTGTGATATTACCTGTTGCCTGCCATCTTATTGTGATATTACCTGTTGTCTGTCATCTTGTTGTGATATCACCTGTTGTCTGCCATCTTATTGTGATATCACCTGTTGTCTGTCATCTTATTGTGATATTACATGTTGTCTGTCATCTTATTGTGATATAACCTGTTGTCTGTCATCTTATTGTGATATCACCTGTTGTCTGTCATCTTATTGTGATATTACCTGTTGTCTGTCATCTTATTGTGATATCACCTGTTGTCTGTCATCTTATTGTGAAATAACCTGTTGTCTGTCATCTTATTGTGATATCACCTGTTGTCTGTCATCTTATTGTGATATTACCTGTTGTCTGTCATCTTATTGTGATATCACCTGTTGTCTGTCATCTTATTGTGATATTACCTGTTCTCTGTCATCTCATTGTGACAATACCTGTTGTCTGTCATCTTATTGTGATATTACCTGTTGTCTGTCATCTTATTGTTGTATTACCTGTTGTCTGTCATCTTATGGTGATATCACCTGTTGTCTGTCATCTTATTGTGATATTACCTGTTGTCTGTCATCTTATTGTGATATTACCTGTTGTCTGTCATCTTATTGTGATATTACCTGTTGTCTGTCATCTTATTGTGATGTCACCTGTTGTCTGTCATCTTATTGTGATATTATCTGTTGTCTGTCATCTTATTGTGATATTACCTGTTGTCTGTCATCTTATTGTGATATTACCTGTTGTCTGTCATCTTATTGTGATATTACCTGTTGTCTGTCATCTTATTGTGATATTACCTGTTGTCTGTCATCTTACTGTAATATTACCTGTTGTCTGTCATCTTATTGTGATATTACCTGTTGTCTGTCATCTTATTGTAATATAACCTGTTGTCTGTCATCTTATTGTGATATTACCTGTTGTCTGTCATCTTATTGTGATATTACCTGTTGTCTGTCATCTTATTGTGATATTACCTGTTGTCTGTCATCTTATTGTGATATTACCTGTTGTCTGTCATCTTATTGTGATATTACCTGTTGTCTTTCATCTTATTGTGATATTACCTTTTGTCTGTCATCTTATTGCGATATTACCTGTTGTCTGTCATCTTATTGTCATATTTCCTGTTGTCTGTCATCTTATTGTGATATTACCTGTTGTCTGTCATCTTATTGTGATATTACCTGTTGTCTGTCATCTTATTGTGATATTACCTGTTGTCTGTCATCTTATTATGATATCACCTGTTGTCTGTCATCTTTTTGTGATATTACCTGTTGTCTGTCATCTTATTGTGATATCACCTGTTGTCTGTCATCTTATTGTGAAATCACGTGTTGTCTGTCATCTTATTGTGATATTACCTGTTGTCTCTCATCTTATTGTGATATTACCTGTTGTCTGTCATCTTATTGTGATATCACCTGTTGTCTGTCATCTTATTGTGATATTACCTGTTGTCTGTCATCTTTTTGTGACAATACCTGTTGTCTGTCATCTTATTGTGATATTACCTGTTGTCTGTCATCTTATTGTGATATTACCTGTTGTCTGTCATCTTATTGTGACAATACCTGTTGTCTGTCATCTTATTGTGATATTACCTGTTGTCTGTCATCTTATTGTGGTATTACCTGTTGTCTGTCATCTTATTGTGATATCACCTGTTGTCTGTCATCTTATTGTGATATTACCTGTTGTCTGTCATCTTATTGTGATATTACCTGTTATCTGTCATCTTATTGTGATATTACCTGTTGTCTGTCATCTTATTGTGATATTACCTGTTGTCTGTCATCTTATTGTGATATTACCTGTTGTCTGTCATCTTATTGTGATATCACTTGTTGTCTGTCATCTTATTGTGATATTACCTGTTGTCTGTCATCTTATTGTGGTATTACCTGTTGTCTGTCATCTTATTGTGATGTCACCTGTTGACTGTCATCTTATTGTGATATTACCTGTTGTCTGTCATCGTATTGTGATATTACCTGTTGTCTGTCATCTTATTGTGATATTACCTGTTGTCTGTCATCTTATTGTGATGTCACCTGTTGTCTGTCATCTTATTGTGATATTACCTGTTGTCTCTCATCTTATTGTGATATCACCTGTTGTCTGTCATCTTATTGTGAAATCACCTGTTGTCTGTCATTTTATTGTGATATTTCCTGTTGTCTGTCATCTTATTGTGATATTACCTGTTGTCTGTCATCTTATTGTGACAATACCTGTTGTCTGGCATCCTATTGTGATATTACCTGTTGTCTGTCATCTTATTGTGATATTACCTGTTGTCTGTCATCTTATTGTGACAATACCTGTTGTCTGGCATCTTATTGTGATATTACCTGTTGTCTGTCATCTTATTGTGACAATACCTGTTGTCTGTCATCTTATTGTGATATCACCTGTTGTCTGTCATCTTATTGTCATATCACCTGTTGTCTGCCATCATATTGTGATATCACCTGTTGTCTGCCATCTTATTGTGATATCACCTGTTGTCTGTCGTCTTATTGTGATATCACCTGTTGTCTGCCATCTTATTGTGATATCAACTGTTGTCTGCCATCTTATTGTGAAATCACCTGTTGTCTGCCATCTTATTGTGATATCACCTGTTGTCTGCCATCTTATTGTGATATCACCTGTTGACTGTCATCTTACTGTGATATCACCTGTTGTCTGCCATCTTATTGTAATATTACCTGTTGTCTGTCATCTTATTGTGATATCACAAGTCGTCTGCCATCTTACTGTGATATCACCTGTTGATTACCATCCCATTTTCATATCATCTGTTGACGGACATCTTATTGTGATATTATCTGTTGGTTGCCATCTTATTGTGACATGACCAGTCGTCTGCCATCTTACTGTGATATCACATGTTGATTGCCATCCCATTTTGATATCACCTGTTGGCTGCCATCTTATTGTGATATCACCTGTTGACTGTCATCTTCTTGTGATATCACCTGTTGACTGACATCTTACTGTGACATCACCTGTTGTATGCCATCTTACTGTGATATCACCTGTTGACTGACATCTTACTGTGACATCACCTGTTGTCTGCCATCTTATTGTGATATCACCTGCTGCCTGACATCTTACTGTGACATCACCTGTTGTATGCCATCTTATTGTGATCTCACCTGTTGACTGACATCTTACTGTGACATCACCTGTTGTATGCCATCTTATTGTGATATCACCTGTTGACTGGCATCTTATTGCTTCAAAGAATTGCCCCATGTGACAAAGTCTCACTCTGTGTGACAAAGTCTCACTCTGTGTGACAAAGTCTCACTCTGTGTGACAAAGTCTCACTCTGTGTGACAAAGTCTCACTCTGTGTGACAAAGTCTCACACTATGTGAAAAAGTCTCACACTGTGTGACAAAGTCTCACTCTGTGTGACAAAGTTTCACAATGTGTGACGAAGTCTCACAATGTGTGACAAAGTCTCACTCTGTGTGACAAAGTTTCACACTGTGTGAAAAAGTCTCACACTGTGTGACAAAGTCTCACAATGTGTGACAAAGTCTCACACTGTGTGACAAAGTCTCACTCTGTGTGACAAAGTCTCACTCTGTGTGACAAAGTCTCACACTGTGTGACAAAGTCTCACACTGTGTGACAAAGTCTCACTCTGTGTGACAAAGTCTCACTCTGTGTGACAAAGTCTCACACTGTGTGACAAAGTCTCACACTGTGTGACAAAGTCTCACACTGTGTGACAAATTCTCACTCTGTGTGACAAAGTCTCACTCTGTGTGACAATGTCTCACACTGTGTGACAAAGTCTCACTCTGTGTGACAAAGTCTCACACTGTGTGACAAAGTCTCACACTGTGTGACAAAGTCTCGCACTGTGTGACAAAGTCTCACTCTGTGTGACAAAGTCTCACTCTGAGTGACAAAGTCTCACACTGTGTGACAAAGTCTCACTCTGTGTGACAAAGTCTCACACTGTGTGACAAAGTCTCACTCTGTGTGACAAAGTCTCACACTGTGTGACAAAGTCTCACTCTGTGTGACAAAGTCTCACTCTGTGTGACAAAGTCTCACAATGTGTGACAAAGTCTCACACTGTGTGACAAAGTCTCACTCTGTGTGACAGAGTCTCACTCTGTGTGACAAAGTCTCACAATGTGTGACAAAGTCTCACACTGTGTGACAAAGTCTCACAATGTGTGACAAAGTCTCACATTTTGTGACAAAGTCTCACAATGTGTGACAAAGTCTCACACTTTGTGACAAAGTCTCACAATGTGTGACAAAGTCTCACAATGTGTGACAAAGTCTCACACTTTGTGACAAAGTCTCTCAATGTCTGACAAAGTCTCACACTTTGTGACAAAGTCTCACAATGTGTGACAAAGTCTCACACTTTGTGACAAAGTCTCACAATGTGTGACAAAGTCTCACAATGTGTGACAAAGTCTCACACTTTGTGACAAAGTCTCACACTTTGTGACAAAGTCTCACAATGTGTGACAAAGTCTCACAATGTGTGACAAAGTCTCACTCTGTGTGACAAAGTCTCACTCTGTGTGACAAAGTCTCACTCTGTGTGACAAAGTCTCACAATGTGTGACAAAGTCTCACTCTGTGTGACAAAGTCTCACACTGTGTGACAAAGTCTCACTCTGTGTGACAAAGTCTCACTCTGTGTGACAAAGTCTCACAATGTGTGACAAAGTCTCGCACTGTATGACAAAGTCTCACAATGTGTGACAAAGTCTCACACTGTGTGACAAAGTCTCACTCTGTGTGACAAAGTCTCACTCTGTGTGACAAAGTCTCACACTGTGTGACAAAGTCTCACACTGTGTGACAAAGTCTCGCTCTGTGTGACAAAGTCTCACACTGTGTGACAAAGTTTCACTTTGTGTGACAAAGTCTCACTCTGTGTGACAAAGTCTCACTCCGTGTGACAAAGTCTCATACTGTGTGACAAAGTCTCAAACTGTGTGACAAAGTTTCACTCTGTGTGACAAAGTCTCACTCTGTGTGACAAAGTCTCACTCTGTGTGACAAAGTCTCACTCTGTGTGACAAAGTCTCACACTGTGTGACAAAGTCTCACACTGTGTGACAAAGTCTCACTCTGTTTGACAAAGTTTCACTCTGTGTGACAAAGTCTCACTCTGTGTGACAAAGTCTCACACTGTGTGACAAAGTCTCACACTGTGTGACAAAGTCTCACTCTGTGTGACAAAGTCTCACTCTGTGTGACAAAGTCTCACTCTGTGTGACAAAGTCTCACAATGTGTGACAAAGTCTCACACTGTGTGACAAAGTCTCACTCTGTGTGACAAAGTTTCACTCTGTGTGACAAAGTCTCACTCTGTGTGACAAAGTCTCACACTGTGTGACAAAGTCTCACACTGTGTGATAAAGTCTCACTCTGTGTGACAAAGTCTCACTCTGTGTGACAAAGTCTCACAATGTGTGACAAAGTCTCACACTGTGTGACAAAGTCTCACTCTGTGTGACAAAGTCTCACACTGTGTGACAAAGTCTCACACTGTGTGACAAAGTCTCACAATGTGTGACAAATTCTCACAATGTGTGACAAAGTCTCACAATGTGTGACAAAGTCTCACAATGTGTGACAAAGTCTCACTCTGTGTGACAAAGTCTCACTCTGTGTGACAAAGTCTCACAATGTGTGACAAAGTCTCACACTGTGTGACAAAGTCTCACACTGTGTGACAAAGTCTCACAATGTGTGACAAATTCTCACAATGTGTGACAAAGTCTCACAATGTGTGACAAAGTCTCACACTGTGTGACAAAGTCTCACACTGTGTGACAAAGTCTCACTCTGTGTGACAAAGTCTCACAATGTGTGACAAAGTCTCACACTGTGTGACAAAGTCTCACTCTGTGTGACAAAGTTTCATTCTGTGTGACAAAGTCTTACAATGTGTGACAAAGTCGCACAATGTGTGACAAAGTTTCACACTGTGTGACAAAGTCTTACACTTTGAGACAAAGTCTCACAATGTGTGACAAAGTCTCACAATGTGTGACAAAGTCTCACAATGTGTGACAAAGTCTCACACTGTGTGACAAAGTCTCACAATGTGTGACAAATTCTCACAATGTGTGACAAAGTCTCACAATGTGTGACAAAGTCTCACAATGTGTGACAAAGTCTCACACTGTGTGACAAAGTCTCACACTGTGAGACAAAGTCTCACTCTGTGTGACAAAGTCTCACAATTTGTGACAAAGTCTCACAATGTGTGACAAAGTCTCACACTGTGTGACAATGTTTCACTCTGTGTCACAAAGTCTCACTCTGTGTGACAAAGTCTCACACTGTGTGACAAAGTCTCACACTGTGTGACAAAGTCTCACAATGTGTGACAAATTCTCACAATGTGTGACAAAGTCTCACAATGTGTGACAAAGTCTCACACTGTGAGACAAAGTCTCACTCTGTGTGACAAAGTCTCACACTGTGTGACAAAGTCTCACTCTGTGTGACAAAGTCTCACACTGTGTTAAAGTCTAACTCTGTGTGACAAAGTCTCACACTGTGTGACAAAGTCTGTCAATGTGTGACAAAGTCTCACACTGTGTGACAAAGTCTCACTCTTTGTGACAAAGTCTCACTCTGTGTGACAAAGTCTCACTCTGTGTGACAGAGTCTCACTCTGTGTGACAAAGTCTCACTCTGTGTGACAAAGTCTCACTCTGTGTGACAAAGTCTTACTCTGTGTGACAAAGTCTCACTCTGTGTGACAGAGTCTCACTCTGTGTGACAAAGTCTCACTCTGTGTGACAAAGTCTCACTCTGTGTGACAAAGTCTTACTCTGTGTGACAAAGTCTCACTCTGTGTGACAGAGTCTCACTCTGTGTGACAAAGTCTCACTCTGTGTGACAAAGTCTCACTCTGTGTGACAAAGTCTTACTCTGTGTGACAAAGTCTCACTCTTTGTGACAAAGTCTCACTCTGTGTGACAAAGTCTCACTCTGTGTGACAGAGTCTCACTCTGTGTGACAAAGTCTCACTCTGTGTGACAAAGTCTCACTCTGTGTGACAAAGTCTTACTCTGTGTGACAAAGTCTCACTCTGTGTGACAAAGTCTCACTCTGACAAAGTCTCACTCTGTGTGACAAAGTCTCACTCTGTGTGACAAAGTCTTACTCTGTGTGACAAAGTCTCACTCTGTGTGACAAAGTCTCACTCTGTGTGACAGAGTCTCACTCTGTGTGACAAAGTCTCACTCTGTGTGACAAAGTCTTACTCTGTGTGACAAAGTCTCACTCTGTGTGACAAAGTCTCACTCTGTGTGACAAAGTCTCACTCTGTGTGACAAAGTCTTACTCTGTGTGACAAAGTCTCACTCTGTGTGACAAAGTCTCACTCTGTGTGACAGAGTCTCACTCTGTGTGACAAAGTCTCACTCTGTGTGACAAAGTCTTACTCTGTGTGACAAAGTCTCACTGTGTGTGACAAAGTCTCACTCTGTGTGACAAAGTCTCACTCTGTGTGACAAAGTCTTACTCTGTGTGACAAAGTCTCACTCTGTGTGACAAAGTCTCACTCTGTGTGACAGAGTCTCACTCTGTGTGACAAAGTCTCACTCTGTGTGACAAAGTCTTACTCTGTGTGACAAAGTCTCACTCTGTGTGACAAAGTCTCACTCTGTGTGACAAAGTCTCACTCTGTGTGACAAAGTCTCACTCTGTGTGACAAAGTCTCACTCTGTGTGACAAAGTCTCACTCTGTGTGACAAAGTCTCACTCTGTGTGACAAAGTCTCACTCTGTGTGACAAAGTATCACTCTGTGTGACAAAGTCTCACACTGTGTGACAAAGTCTCACACTGTGTGATAAATACTCAAAGATTAATTAAGTTATCATTATGTCAATTTAATATTTGTACAAAATATAAATTCTTAATTAATAACACTATTATACGTAAATTATAATAATCAGAAAACATAATAACTCAGATGTAATAAAATATTATAAATTGTTACGTAGGTGAGCATAACAAAGTAACTTAGATACAATAAATATAATAACGAGATACATAAAGTATGTACTCAGCAAGTTAAACATTTTTATTTCTCTCAGGAGGTGGAGATAGCGATGGCAAGTCTGTCAATGTTGATTGAGAGGACACAGGTCGTCGACTACTCTGAATGGACGGTGATCATTCCTGTCAAGTTTTATACTAAGGTTCCCAGACTCCTTGAGGACAGTTTTCTACTGTGGAAGATATATACATTGCAGGTTTGTATCTCGTATTATTCTTCTACAGAGTAGATTTAATTAAAATCTGCAAGTTGTGGTGCTATTTTACTTTCGGTCGTCATGTCAGTGACATGTATAATGTAGAGTCATGATGATTATCAGAGAAAGACTGGTGGAGGACCTAGAAATAATGATCTTATATACAATAACTAGAACAGTTTAAGGGAAGGGACATCCTGTGTCACAAACCTACTGGAGTTTTACTACAAGGTGAAAGAAGTCAGGAAAAGGAGGGGTGGGGAAACTGCATTTTCTTGGACTGTAAGAAGGCTCTCGACACAACTAGAGGTGCATGCAGGAACGGCACTGCATTGGATCAGAGAATACCTGACAGGAAGGAAACAAACAAGGGAAAGTAAGTGACGAGGTGTCACAGTGGGTGCCTGTGACGGGCGGGGTTCCACAAGGTTGTGGCTGGTGCTGTTTCTAGTATATATGCAAGATATGACGGAAAGGACAGATTCAGAGTTGTCCTTGTTTGTAGACGACGTGAAAATAATGCGGAAAATTCAGGTGGATGAGGATCAGGCAGAACTACGAAAAGTACCTGGACAGGCTGGAGGCCTGTTGCAACAACTGGCTCGTGCTGTTAACCCCACAAAACTGAAAATTCATGAATATTTGGGAAGCTTAAGAAGACCGCAGACAGAGTACAGGCTAGGGAGCCTAAGCCTGCACATTTCATTCAATTAAAAGAATCTTGCGGTGAGCACATCTCCTGAGGCGCACATCAACCAAATAACTGCTGCAGCATACAGGCGACTGGCAAACCTAAGAATAGCGTGTCGACGCATTAGTAAGGAATTATTCAAGCTTCTATACACCGTGTACGTCAGGCCTATACTGGAGTACGCAGCACCTGTAAGGAGCCCACCCCTGATCAAGCACGTCAAGGAATTAGAGAAAGTGCAAAAGCTTACAACAAGACTAGTCCCAGAGCTAAGGGTATGTCCTAGGAGAAGAGGTTAAGGGAAAGCGACCTGACGACACTGGAGGACAAAAAGGATAACAGGGGACACGATAATAAATAAACTGAGAGTAATTGACAGTGTGGGTAGGAACAGGATGTTTCAGAGATGGGACACAGCTACAAGGGGTCATACCTGGAAAATGAAAACTCAGATGAGTCACAGGGATGTTAGGAAGCATTTCTTCAGTCATGGAGTTATCAGAAGGTGAAACAGTCTAGAGAATGGTGTAGTGGAGGCAGGATCCAGTCATAGCTTTAAGAAAAGGTATGATAAATTTCATCGAGCCGAGAGAGAGTGGACATAGTAGCGATCATCGAAGAAGCAGAGCCAGGAGCTATGAATCGACTTCTGTAACCACAAATAGGTGAGGATACACACATACACACACACACACACACACACACACACACACACACACACACACACACACACACACACACACACACACACACACACACAAACAGACAGACACACACACACACACACACACACACACACACACACACACACACAAACACACACTGTGCTAGGGAATGGAAGAAGTATAGAAGGCAAAGGACCCAGGAGAATAAGGAGAGCAGTCGTAGAGCCAGAAATGAATATGCACAGATAAGAAGGGAGGCCCAACAACAATATGAAAACGACATAGCAGCAAAAGCCAAATCTGACCCGAAGATGTTACATAGCCACATCAGGAGGAAAACAACAGTCAAGGACCAGGCAATCAGGCTAAGGAAGGAAGGAAGGAGGAGAGACAACGAGAAACGACAGTGAAGTATGTGAGGAACTCAACATGAGATTCAAAGAAGTGTTCACAGAGAAGACAGAAGGGGCTCCAGAAAGACGGAGAGGTGGGGGTACACCACCAAGTGCTGGACATAGTACACACAACCGAGGAAGAAGTGAAGAGGCTTCTGAGTGAGCTAGATACCTCAAAGGCAATGGGGCCGGATAACAACTCTCCATGGGTCCTGAGAGAGGGAGCAGAGGCGCTATGTGTACCCCTAACAACAATATTCAATACATCTATTGAAACGGAGATTGCCTGAGGCATGGAAGACAGCAAATGTAGTCCCAATCTTTAAAAAAGGAGACAGACATGAAGCACTAAACTACAGACCAGTGTCACTGACATGTATAGTATGCAAAGGCATGGAGAAGATTATCAGGAGAAGAGTGGTGGAACACCTAGAAAGGAATGATCTCATCAACAGCAGCCAACATGGTTTCAGGGACGGTAAATCCTGTAAGACAAGAGAGTGAGAGGGTTGGGTGGATAGCATTTTCTTGGACTGCAAGAAGGCGTTTGACACAGTTTCACACAAGAGATTAGTGCAAAAACTGGAGAACCAAGGAGGGATAACAAGGAAGGCACTACAATGGATCAGGGAATACTTGTCAGGAAGACAGCAGCGAGTCATGGAACGTGGCGAGGTGTCAGAGTGGGCGCCTGTGACCAACGGGGTCCCACAGGGGTCAGTACTAGGACCAGTGCTGTTTCTGGTATTTGTGAACGACATGACGGAAGGAATAGACTCCGAAGTGCCCCTGTTTGCAGATGACGTGAAGTTGATGAGAAGAATTCATTCGATTGAAGACCAGGCAGAACTACAAAGGGATCTGGACAGGCTGCAGACCTGGTCCAGCAATTGGCGTCTGGCGTTCAACCCCACCAAGTGCAAAGTCCTGAAGGTTGGGGAAGGGCAAAGAATACCGCAGATGGAGTACAGTCTAGGGGGCCAGAGACTACAAACCTCGCCCAAGGAAAAAGATCTTGGGGTGAGTATAACACCAGGCACATCTCCTGAAGCGCACATCAACCAAATAACTGCTGCAGCATATGGGCGCCTAGCAAATCTCAGAACAGCATTCCGACATCTTAATAAGGAATCGTTCAGGACCCTGTACACCGTGTAAGTTATGCCCATATCGGAGTATGCGGCACCAGTTTGGAACCCACACCTAGCCAAGCACGTAAAGAAACTAGAGAAAGTGCAAAGGTTTGCAACAAGACTAGTCCCAGAGCTAAGAGGTATGTCCTACGAGGAGAGGTTAAGGGAAATCAACCTGACGACACTGGAGGACAGGAGAGATAGGGGGGACATGATAACAACATACAAAATACTGAGAGGAATTGACAAGGTGGACAAAGACAGGATGTTCCAGAGATTGGACACAGTAACAAGGGGACACAGTTGGAAGCTAAAGACACAGATGAATCACAGGGATGTTAGGAAGTATTTCTTCGGCCACAGAGTAGTCAGTAAGTGGAATAGTTTGGGAAGCGATGTAGTGGAGGCAGGATCCATACATAGCTTTAAGCAGAGGTATGATAAAGCTCACGGCTCAGGGAGAGTGACCTAGTAGCGATCAGTGAAGAGGCGGGGCCAGGAGCTCGGACTCGACCCCCGCAACCTCAACTAGGTGAGTACAACTAGGTGAGTACACACACACATACACACACAAAATGCGTGATAAAGGAATAACAGGAAAAGTTGGAAGATGGATCTAGAACTTACTGACAAATAGAACACAAAGAGTAATAGTTAAGAGAGTAAAGTCCCAGACAGCCACGCAAGAAGCTCTGTTCCTACTGTGGACGATGTTACAGTATTTAGATGCATCAGATAATTGTGGTGGTCGTAGCTTCAGAGACAGTGGACGATGTTACGGTATTTAGATGTATCAAATAGTTGGGTTGTGGTAGCTTCACTTAACAATATTTAGATATGTGAGAAAGTTTGGTGGTCGTAGCTTCAGAGAGAGTGGAAGATGTTACTTTATTTAGATGCATCACATAGTCGTGGTGGTCGTAGCTTCAGAGGCAGTGGTAAATTTTACAGTATTTAGATGTATCAGAAAGTTGTGGTGGTGATAACTTCAGAGACAGTGGAAGGTGTTACAGTATTTAGATGTATCTGATAGTTGTGGTGGTCGTAGCTTCAGAGACAGTAGAAGAAGGTATACTATTTAGATGTATCTGATAGTTGTGGTGGTCGTAGCTTCAGAGACAGTAGAAGAAGGTACACTATTTAGATGTATCTGATAGTTGTGGTGGTCGTAGCTTCAGAGACAACAGAAGAAGGTATACTATTTAGATGTATCTGATAGTTGTGGTGGTCGTAGCTTCACAGACAGAAGATGTTACAGTATTAAGATGTATCTGATAGTTGTGGTGGTCGTAGCTTCAGAGACAGTAGAAGAAGGTACACTATTTAGATGTATCTGATAGTTGTGGTGGTCGTAGCTTCACAGACAGAAGATGTTACAGTATTAAGATGTATCTGATAGTTGTAGTGGTCGTAGCTTCAGAGACAGTGGACGATGTTACAGTATTTAGATGTATCAGATAGTTGTGGTGGTCGTAGCTTCAGAGACAACAGAAGAAGGTATACTATTTAGATGTATCTGATAGTTGTAGTGGTCGTAGCTTCAGAGACAGTGGACGATGTTACAGTATTACTTTTCACTTCAAGACCACTGTAGTAGGATAACTTGACCAACCTCCAGGAGAGGGAAACCTTGCTATAAAAAATGTCCCTTTGGTTGTGTGTCCTTATACCTAACATGTCCGTAGTTCTACCAATATTATTACAGTATTATTTCTCACTCAAAAAACCTCGTCTCTTCCCAGTTCACTTTTCTAATAATTCACTTCATTGATGATAGAGACATGAGTTATTACCTCAGGAAGTGTATACAGTATATCATACATTATTTTGTCATCTATGGTCCTCACATTACTCGCCTGACACAATATAAACTTTAATAATATAACTCACTCTAATTAATGTTTGAAACAATGTGGAATGTTATTTATCTTTTAACTACACAAAAACACATATTTTTAACATGGGGAATTTTATATATAATGTTTTAATTGGTTTATAATTTATTTTATGATCTGTGAGGAATGTCAGTGATTACTTATATTTTTCTCTATTTTCTTTCCTTTTATGACTTTCTAAACTTTGCTCCATCATAGATGATCTTAGGTTATGTTAGATTCATCAGGAATCAAGATGATGACCCATCATTGGAACTTTTGGTTATCTGACGGAGTCCTTCCACTGGCTCACCAGCCTTCCATTTTAAAAATTAATATTAGTTTTTATACATTGTATTTCAAAAAATCTTTGTTATCAAAGTATGAGAGAATATATTTTAGAAAATTTCTAATAACCTGGTGGCACCTGCTTGTGTTCTGCCTCATAATAATTTCCTCACTTTTCTTACCAAGATTGTTGAGCCACAAAATCTCGTATAAGATATTAGCTTTAGCAAATTATTCTGTTCTAAAATTAGCTAAATTATTCTTACCTGAACAGACTTGGTGCATAATTTGTGGGTTTCTGATAATGTCATCAACGATGTTAACTTTAACATGGGATGTAACACCTGGCACTAAGACAACTGCAACACATGTACAAACTGCTGTTACTACTGTTCTGAAAGCATCTGTTTTTGTGAGTAAGTCGGCTTAATTTACGACATGGACTATATGCTGAAATCATGAAGCTGGTGGGGTTCAAACCTATGGCAAGAGAGTCCTAAAACTCACAGGTCAGAGTGTTTAGTGATTTGTTTGTAATTGTGTCATATAATGCACTAAATAAATGCCAGGTTGACAGTGAGATTGGTGTGCACCAGGTGTATGTCACTGAGTGAAGGTGGACTGTGTACCTGGTGTGCACCAGGTGTATGTCACTGAGTGAAGGTGGACTGTGTAACTGGTGTGCACCAGGTGTATGTCACTGAGTGAAGGTGGACTGTGTAACTGGTGTGCACCAGGTGTATGTCACTGAGAGCAGGTGCACTGTGTACCTGGTACCAGATACACATCTTTGTACATTCACACATCAATGTTGTGTCATTATGGTTGTATCTTCTGCGATCATTATTATTAATTATAACCACAATTTTTTGCTGTTAAAATAATCAAAAGTAGTCAAGGTAATTATTAAACTTTTTAAACAATAATTTGATTATCTAAATTCAAAAAGATTATTTTTTTTATTTTGCTTTCACAAGCAAATGTTGTATACTTAAGTTATATCTAAGATAAAAAATAACATGGTTTGTTCTTGTCATAACCGTGACTAATTTGTTCACTGTCTTTAAAGTGAATTAAGAATCCAAACAAATATTTATATTTCTGTATTATTATATTACAGGTTGTCAGCAGCAGCCACAGAACACAGCAGGTAGACTGGTGCTGACATCATCTGTATTATTATATTACAGGTTGTCAGCAGCAGCCACAGAACACAGCAGGTAGACTGGTGCTGACATCATCTGCATTATTATATTACAGGTTGTCAGCAGCAGCCACAGAACACAGCAGGTAGACTGGTGCTGACATCAACTGCATTATTATATTACAGGTTGTCAGCAGCAGCCACAGAACACAGCAGGTAGACTGGTGCTGACATCAACTGCATTATTATATTACAGGTTGTCAGCAGCAGCCACAGAACACAGCAGGTAGACTGGTGCTGACATCAACTGCATTATTATATTACAGGTTGTCAGCAGCAGCAGTCACAGAACACAGCAGGTAGACTGGTGCTGACTTCAACTGCATTATTATATTACAGGTTGTCAGCAGCAGCCACAGAACACAGCAGGTAGACTGGTGCTGACATCAACTGCATTATTATATTACAGGTTGTCAGCAGCAGCAGTCACAGAACACAGCAGGTAGACTTGTGCTGACATCAACTGCATTATTATATTACAGGTTGTCAGCAGCAGCAGTCACAGAACACAGCAGGTAGACTGGTGCTGACATCAACTGCATTATTATATTACAGGTTGTCAGCAGCAGCCACAGAACACAGCAGGTAGACTGGTGCTGACATCAACTGCATTATTATATTACAGGTTGTCAGCAGCAGCCACAGAACACAGCATGTAGACTGGTGCTGACATCAACTGCATTATTATATTACAGGTTGTCAGCAGCAGCCACAGAACACAGCAGGTAGACTGTTGCTGACATCAACTGCATTATTATATTACAGGTTGTCAGCAGCAGCCACAGAACACAGCAGGTAGACTGGTGCTGACATCAACTGCATTATTATATTACAGGTTGTCAGCAGCAGCCACAGAACACAGCAGGTAGACTGGTGCTGACATCAACTTCATTATTATATTACAGGCTGTCAGCAGCAGCAGCCACAGAACACAGCAGGTAGACTGGTGCTGACATCATCTGCATTATTATATTACAGGTTGTCAGCAGCAGCCACAGAACACAGCAGGTAGACAGGTGCTGACATCATCTGCATTATTATATTACAGGTTGTCAGCAGCAGCCACAGAACACAGCATGTAGACTGGTGCTGACATCATCTGCATTATTATATTACAGGTTGTCAGCAGCAGCCACAGAACACAGCAGGAAGACTGGTGTTGACATCAACTGCATTATTATGTTACAGGTTGTCAGCAGAAGCCACAGAACACAGCATGTAGACTGGTGCTGACATCATCTGCATTATTATGTTACAGGTTGTCAGCAGCAGCCACAGAACACAACAGGTAGACTGGTGCTGACATCATCTGCATTATTATGTTACAGGTTGTCAGCAGCAGCCACAGAAGACATCAGGTAGACTGGTGCTGACATCATCTGCATTATTATGTTACAGGTTGTCAGCAGCAGCCACAGAACACAGCAGGTAGACTGGTGCTGACATCAACTGTATTATTATATTACAGGTTGTCAGCAGCAGCAGCCACAGAACACAGCAGGTAGACTGGTGCTGACATCAACTGCATTATTATATTACAGGTTGTCAGCAGCAGTCACAGAACACAGCAGGTAGACTGGTGCTGACATCATCTGCATTATTATATTACAGGTTGTCAGCAGCAGCCACAGAACACAGCAGGTACACTGGTGCTGACATCATCTGCATTATTATGTTACAGGTTGTGAGCAGCAGCCACAGAACACACCAGGTAGACTGATGCTGACATCATTTGCATTATTATATTACAGGTTGTCAGAAGCAGCAGTCACAGAACACAGCAGGTAGACTGGAGCTGACATCAGCTGCATTATTATATTACAGATTCTCAGCAGCAGCAGTCACAGAACACAGCAGGAAGACTGGTGCTGACATCAACTGCATTATTACATTACAGGTTGTCAGCAGCAGTCACAGAACACAGCAGGTAGACTGGTGCTGACATCACCTGCATTATTATATTACAGGTTGTCAGCAGCAGTCACAGAACACAGCAGGTAGACTGGTGCTGACATCAACTGCATTATTATATTAGAGGTTGTCAGCAGCAGCCACAGAACACAGCAGGTAGACTGGTGCTGACATCAACTGCATTATTATATTACAGATTGTCAGCAGCAGCAGTCACAGAACACAACAGGTAGACGAGTGCTGACATCAACTGCATTATTATATTACAGATTGTCAGCAGCAGCAGTCACAGAACACAACAAGTAGACTGGTGCTGACATCAACTGCTTTATTATATTACAGGTTGTCAGCAGCAGCCACAGAACACAGCAGGTAGACTGGTGCTGACATCAACTGCATTATTGCATAACAGGATGTCAACAGCAACCACAGATCACAGCAGGTAGACTGGTGCTGACATCAACTGCATTATTATATTACAGGTTGTCAGCAGCAGCCACAGAACACAGCAGGTAGACTGGTGCTGACATCATCTGCATTATTATATTACAGGTTGTCAGCAGCAGCCACAGAACACAGCAGGTAGACTGGTGCTGACATCATCTGCATTATTATATTTCAGGTTGTCAGCAGCAGCGACAGAACACAGCAGGTAGACTGGTGCTGACATAAACTGTATTATTATATTACAGGTTGTCAGCAGCAGCCACAGAACACAGCAGGTAGACTGGTGTTGACATCAACTGCATTATTATATTACAGGTTGTTAACAGCAGCCAGAGAACACCACAGGTAGACTTGTGCTGACATCAACTGCATTATTGTATTACAGGTTGTCACCAGCAACCACAGATCAGAGCAGGTAGACTGGTGTTTACATCAACTACATTATTATATTACAGGCTGTCAGCAGCAGCCATATAACACAGCAGGTAGAATGGTGTTGATATCACCTGCATTATTATATTACATGTTGTCAGCAGCAGTCACAGAACACAGCAGGTAGACTGGTGCTGACATCAACTGCATTATTACATTACAGGTTGTCAACAGCAGCCACAGATCACAGCAGGTAGACTGGTGCTGACATCAACTGCATTATTATATTACAGGTTGTCAGTAGCAGCAGCCACAGAACACAGCAGGTAGACTGGTGCTGACATCAACTGAATTATTATATTACAGGTTGTCAGCAGCAGCCACAGAACACAGGAGGTAAACTGGTGCTGACATCAACTGCATTATTATATTACAGGTTCTCAGCAGCAGCCACAGAACAGAGCAGCTAGACTGTTGCTGACATCAACTGCATTATTGTATTACAGGTTATAAGCAGCAGCCACAGAACACAGCAGCTAGACTGTTGCTGACATCAACTGTATAATTATATTATAGGTTGTCAGCAGCAGCCAGAGAACACAGCAGGTAGACTGGTGCTGACATCAACTGCATTATTATATTACAGGTTGTCAACAGCAGCAGTCACAAAACACAGCAGGTAGATTGTTGCTGACATCAACTGCATTATTATATTACAGGTTGTCAGCAGCAGTAGCCACAGAACACTGCAGATAGACTGGTGCTGACATCAACTGTATTATTATATTGCAGGTTGTCGGCAGCAGCCACAGAACACAGCAGGTAGACTGATGCTGACAACAACTGCTTTTTTATATTACAGGTTGTCAGCAGCAGTCACAGAACACAGCAGGTAGACTTGTGCTGACATCAACTACATTATTAATTTACAGGTTGTCAGCAGCAGTCACAGATCACAGCAGGTAGACTGATGCTGACATCAACTGCATTATTATATTACAGGTTTTCAGCAGCAGTCATAGGACACAGCAGGTAGACTGGTACTGACAACAACTGCGTTATTGTATTACAGGGTGTCAGCAGCAGTCACAGAACACAGCAGGTAGACTGGTGCTGACATCAACTGCTTTATTATATTACAGGTTGTCAGCAGCAGTCACAGAACACAGCAGGTAGACTGGTGTTGACATCAACTGCTTTATTATATTACAGGTTGTCAGCAGCAGTCATAGGACACAGCAGGTAGACTGGTGCCGACATCAACTGCATTAATTCATTACAAGTTGTCAGCAGCAGCCACAGAACACAGCAGGTAGACTGGTACTGACATCAACTGCGTTATTGTATTACAGGGTGTCAGCAGCAGTCACAGAACACAGCAGGTAGACTGGTGCTGACATCAACTGCTTTATTATATTACAGGTTGTCAGCAGCAGCCACAGAACACAGCAGGTAGACTGGTGCTAACATCAACTGCATTATTATATTACAGGTTGTCAGCAGCAGTCACAGAACACAGCAGGTAGACTGGTGCTGACATCAACTGCTTTATTATATTACAGGTTGTCAGCAGCAGCCACAGAACACAGCAGGTAGACTGGTGCTAACATCAACTGCATTATTATATTACAGGTTGTCAGCAGCAGTCACAGAACACAGCAGGTAGACTGGTGCTGACATCAACTGCTTTATTATATTACAGGTTGTCAGCAGCAGCCACAGAACACAGCAGGTAGACTGGTGCTAACATCAACTGCATTATTATATTACAGGTTGTCAGCAGCAGTCACAGAACACAGCAGGTAGACTGGTGCTGACATCAACTGCTTTATTATATTACAGGTTGTCAGCAGCAGCCACAGAACACAGCAGGTAGACTGGTGCTGACATCAACTGCATTATTATATTACAGGTTGTCAGCAGCAGTCACAGAACACAGCAGGTAGACTGGTGCTAACATCAACTGCTTTATTATATTACAGGTTGTCAGCAGCAGTCGCAGAACACAGCAGGTATACTGTTGCTGACATCAAGTGCATTATTATGTTGCAGGTTACACAAATAACCCGCACATAGAAGAGAGGAGCTTAAGACGATGTTTCTGTCCGACTTGGACCATTTACAAAGTCACACTAACAAATTCGGACCGAGACGTCGTCGTATGCTCCTCTCTTCTATATGCGGGTTAATTGTGTATCGTTTCAGTCACAGTATTGTGCCTTTTTTTGTTATATATTACAGGTTGTCAGCAGCAGCAGCCACAGAACACAGCAGGTAGACTGGTGCTAACATCAACTGCATTATTATATTACAGGTTGTCAGCAGCAGCCACAGAACACAGCAGGTAGACCGGTGCTGACATCAACTGCATTATTGTATTGCAGGTTGTCAGCAGGAGCCACAGAACACAGCAAGTAGACTGGTGTTGACTTCAACTGCAATATTATATTACAGATTGTCAACAGCAGCCACAGAACACAGCAGGTAGATTGTTGCTGACATCAACTGCATTTTCATATTACAGGTTGTCAGCAACAGCAGCCACAGAACACAGCAGGTAGACTTGTGCTGACATCAACTGCATTATTATATTTCAGGTTGTCAGCAGCAGCCACAGAACACAGCAGGTAGACCTGTGTTGACTTCAACTGCATTATTATATTACAGGTTGTCAGCAGCAGCAGTCACAAAAATAGCAGGTAGACTGGTGCTGACATCAACTGCATTGTTATCATACAGGTTGTCAGCAGCAGCCACAGAACACAGCTGGTAGACTGGTGCTGACATCAACTGCATTATTATATTACAGGTTGTAAACAGCAGCCACAGAACTCAGCAGGTAGACTGGTGCTGACATCAACTGCATTATTATCATATAGGTTGTCAGCAGCAGCCACAGAACACAGCAGGTAGACTGGTGCTGACATCAACTGCATTATTTATTACAGGTTGTAAACAGCAGCCACAGAACACAGCAGGTAGAGTGGTGCTGACATCCACATGGCTGGTTGTCATAGTTCTGGTAACAGTCTACACTGGCAACCTGACAGCTTTCCTCTCTATTCCTCGTATTGAACAATTACCTCAGACTGTCAGCGAAATGATTGATATGAATTACGACTTTTGTATCAGCTACGGCTTCTCACAGTATGAGAAACTCAAGGTTAACAAAAAATTTTTATTCTCAAATTTGATTGACAATTTACTAAAAATACATAAAAGATCAGACATTATTAGTAATATAAATTTTGAATAAAATAAGCCAGAGAGAAGATTAATATTTTAGTATATATCTCCTATCTTACAGTGTTAAACTGGAAACATAAGTGCAAATGTGTTCAAGTGATTCAGAGCTGGGAGAGGTTAATTGTTATTATTACACCAAAGAGTCGTACCTCTCCTGGGAGAGTGAGAAACAATTAGGTACGACCCAAGATCAGTATCACTCTCATTGTTGTGAGTCCCTCATATATTACAGGTATCCCAAACCTCATTCCTCTGTATCTCGAACTGAGAAAGAGGTATTTTAGTAGTACCACAAAATTATTTGGATGCAGAGAGACTGCAGTTTAACTCCTTCTAGAGGAGTTATTACTTAGTGTTTTTCAGCTTAGTTGGGAAAACAAGCTGCAACAAGCGTTGCCTCTGGATTACACACGAGCACTGCAAGAAAAAAGTGGCAACGCTCAGATATCTGATGGCGGCCATAAACCAGAAACTCAACCCTTTGAGGACACTATCGACATGCTTTTCCCAGTAGCCAAGAGTCTCCGATCATGTAGGAACAAAGTGATACTGGACGGCTAAGTTCCTGTGTTTGCGGAATGTGAGGGAAAAGTTCAATAGATAAGAGTAGCGAGGGAGTGTATAGTAACAATAGTTTCATTGCCGGCTACTTGTTAAGGTAGGGTAAGTCCTGCTCCCGCTATTCCCCCCCCCCTTTTTCCCCCATCCCCGAAAGTGATAGTTTGATTGCCGGCTGCTTGTTAAGGTAGGGTCAGTCTAGTTCCCACTATCCCTTCCCCTCCCTCTTCCCCCCCCCTCGAAAGGTGACGTGTGGGGCTCCGGTCAAACAGTAAATCACTCGACTCACAGCTCCCAACACTACTGTAAGTACACGCCTGATCATATTTTAGTGGACTTATTGGTTGAAAGCTTCACTTTTGATCAATAATTAACTTAGTCCTTTCAGTCTTTATCTGTTAAATGTTTTAATAATCACCACATCTTTTAGGTATTGTACATATCATGGAGAGTGATTTCTTAAGCAGTGGGTAATCTGTCTCTCTTTACACCTTGGAATGACAGAGAGGGTCACCTGCCAACCAACGAGAAGAATAGAAGGAGATGGACTAACGTCCTGAGACGTCCCATGTTTAATCTAATCACCTGTTATATAAGCCAACACAGAACCTAACCCCTCATCATAGCAGTGGTAACGAACCTGTTTTCCTTTCATCTGAAGTAATTACTCACAGCCATACTCTGTGAAGAACGAGCCGGTGGTGATCACCAACACCTGCTACCCCCCACCCCCCCAACATCAGCAACGGCTACGATTTCAACAACACGCATTGTCACCAACACCTGACACCCCATTACCACGATATACCTATATTAGCGTTGAGTTCAAATGTATTTTTTTTTTTCATTTCATTTTTCATTTTTCTTTCAATTAGGATACTCATTCATGTTTTATTGTTTTACATTTTCCATTTCTAAATAATAAAGTGTTTATCATTGTCTGTTATTATTTCTTTTTCTATTCATTAATTTTCCTGAGGAGGAGCCAGCCTTGGTAATACTGACTGAAGTTGTTACAGGGCTGAGTAAGTCTTCACACTGAACTTCTGGTCCTCCCTGTGATCACTAGCACAATACTGCAGATGAACAATGAAGGGGATGTAAACATCAACCCGGGTAGAAGCTCAGGTACAGTCTCTAAACAGCAGTCAACTGTTCTTCCACGGATGTAATGTGATCCTATTGGGGCACTTGGCAGGTACATAAGGGAATGTGAAGACTTACTCAGCTCTGTAATAACTTCAGACAGTATTACCAAGGCTGGCTCCTCCTCAGGAAAATTAATGAATAGAAAAAGAAATAATAATTAACAAAGATAAACACTTCATTATTTATTAAAGCAAACATAAAACAATAAAACATGACAGGTACATCCTATTTGAAAGAAAAATGAAAAATGAAATGAATAAAATAACATTTGAACTCAACGCTAATATATATAGTGGGGTGTCTGGTGTTGGTGACACTTCGTGTTGCTGAAATCTTAGCCGTTGCTGATGTGTGTGTGGGGGGGTCGCAGGTGTTGGTGACCACCACCGGCTAGTTCTTCACAGAGTATCGCCGTGAGTATTCTATCCCGATGACAGGAAAGCAGGTTCTTTACCGCTGCAATGATGTGGGGTTACGTCCTGCAATTTCATACAGGTGCACAGGTAATTAAATCCAAAATGGGACGTCTCCAGGACGTTAGTCCGTCTCCATCAGTTTTTCTCGTTGATTGACAGGTTACCCTCTCTGTCATCCAAGCTGAAAAGATAGACAGGTTACCCACTGCTTAAGAAATCACTCTCCATGATAAGTACAATACCTAAAAGACGTGGTGATTATTACAACAGTCAACTTAGAGCAAGACTGAAAGGACTAAGTTTATTATTGGTCCAAAGTGAAGCTTTCAACCAATAAATCCACTAGAATACAAGGCAGGCATGTACTTACGGTAGTGCTGGGAGCTGTGAGTCTAGTGATTACTGTTTGGACCGGAGCCCCACACGTCACCTTTCGGGGGGGGGGGAGGGAGGGGAAGGGATAGTGGGAGCTAGACTGACCCTACGTTAATTAGCAGCCGGCAATCAAACTATCACTTTAGGGGTGGGGGAGAAAAGGCGGGAATAGCGGGAGCTGGACTTACCCTACCTTAACAAGTAGCCGGCAATGAAACTATTGTTACTATATACTCCCTCGCTACTCCTATCTATTGAACTTTTCCCTCACAGGGAAGTTATGTAGACTGGTCACACAGGTTTAGCAAGATTCCTTTTTATGTTATTGTGGAATTTGTTATATAATTTTCTTAAATTTAGAACGTAAAAAAATCATGTAATATTGTTTAAAATGAACTGTTGATGTGACTGAAAATAAAACCAGGTATTGCAAAATGAATCGTCACACTGGGGATGAAAGATGCTGGCAATATAACACTGTATCACTGACAGTACAATTGAATGTTTTATTAATTTGATCGTCTACAAGGTCACAACAGTGTAGTGAGGCCTCACTGATGGATCTAACCCTCTATAATCGTCGTGTGCTGGAGGACTGATAAATTTGCCATAGATTCCACCATAAACTACACTAATACCAAGGACCTTAGAGAATGCGTAGGGCCCAGGAGCCCTTTCTCAGGTCTAGGAACTACAATGCATAAGGCAATCTCGAAAGCAGAAAACAGGAAAGGGATGAGGAAAGGAGGAATGGGGAAAAGATGGATGGGGAGGATGGGGCAGGGAAAAGAATGAATGGGGGGGGGGTAATTAGGTTCACAGATTCGCTGCCTGACCACGGTCGAGTGAGGTTGTGCACTGCACCCCTCTTCTGTTTTCAGGCGAGCTACCTTGTATCAACATGGCGCTGAGTGTGAGGAGGCGCGTAAATACCATTGGTATTGAGCTGCTTCGTGGGGCGATTTCACCCTCTTCAGTGCAAGTCTTACTCCCAACAATCATTAGGAAGACCTATGGAATCCAGGACGATGAGGTGTATGGTGTAGCCCTGAATGGGGCTTATAGAATCTTCGTCAAACTGAATTCCACGTCCGTGTATGAGTCTTTGGTGACGAGGTTCCAAGACGTGAGTCTTGACGCTACTCCAGCTGTGAAGGTGCGTTTGATCGACGTATCTCGCCACTTTACGTGGGTTAAGATACGTAATGTCCCATTTGAGGCAGATGAGGCTGACATAAGGAGTGTTTTTGAGACATATGGAACCGTACATCTGGCACAAAAGGGCAAGTGGACGGTAGGTGCTTACATGGGACATCCGGAGGGTACCTTTTCCCTGAAGATGACTCTGAGACATCCCATACCGTCTTACGTCGTGTTGGAGGACTTCAGGACGCAAGTTATGGTATCGTATGCTGGACAGAGACGTACGTGCAGAATATGTGGGGCGTACGACCATATGGCGGCAGAGTGCGTGAAGCTGAGGAGGGCGCCAGCGCAAACTGGTGAAGCACCAGTTACCAGCGTGATAGCTGTTAAGAGCCCAGTGCGCAAGCAAGGGCCTGGGCACTTGTGGAGTGAAGAGGTGGAGGATTCCAAAGAGGAGAATGGCATGTGTGAGGTAAGCTGTGATGTAAAAGGATCTGTTACTACACAAAGGAAAAGTACAGAAGTGCAAGTGCAGGAGGAGGTGCAGGCTCTAGAGGAAGAGCTTCAGGAAGTGTTAAGGACATTGACACCGCCTGCAGAGGATGTTGTTCCTGAGCTGGTGAGAGGCACGGCGTTGCCTGTAGAGGAATGTAGGGATAAAAAACATAGCAGGGTTGACGGGCCAACTAGTAAGAGAGAGTTGTCGCCGTGTGCTGTGGAACGGGGCGTGGTGGAGGTTGAGGTTCATCGTGAGGGAACCTCAGAAGATAACATGGATGTAGAGGGCATCACGAGGAAGAGAGCGGCGGCGTCAGACTCAGATGATGTCCTGACGCCGGCGCAGAGGTCTGGGAGGAAGGAAGAGAAATGTCGAAGCAGTCACGATAAGAGGCATCGCAAAAAAGGGGGGGGGGTTGATGGTGTGAAGCCTTGTGCTGGCTCTGGGGCAGGAGGCCCTGGGATGAATGAAGAGAGGAGGAAGGGTTGGAAACTATAAAGAGGCCTTAGGTGTATGACTGTGAACGTAAATGGACTGTGTAATAGTGTGAAGAAGGAATGGTTTCGAATGTTTCTGTATAAATATAGGGTGGATGTAGTGTTCCTGCAAGAGCACAATTTCAAGGAGGGAAGAGTGCTCGAGGTGGAGGGGTTTCAGGTCATGACTCTGCCATCTGCACGTCTGAAAGGTGGTGTGGGTATATTGATCAGGGAGGCAAGCCCGTTTGTGTTGCTAAGAAGTGAGGGGGGAGGGGGGGAAGAGTATTGCGCGTGGATGGGTGGTGGATGGGACAGCGGGTATCTTTTGTATGTGTGTATGCACCAGCGGAAAATGATGTGAGGGTAAAAAGGGATTTTGTATGTGAAGAACTAGTTTTCTTCTTACGTGGTTTACCTGCAGTGGCCGTCGTTGGTGGCGACTGGAACTGCGTTATTAGGAGGGCTGACGTGGAACCAAAAGGGGCGGGGCACGTGTCGGCGGCCTTGCGAGATCTTTTGAGGGATATTCAGTTGCGGGATGCGGTTGGAGGAGGGGCGTGGGAGGTAGAGCACACTTTTGTACGACGGGGTTACGCGGCTAGGTTGGATAGGCTGTATATATCTCAAGGGGTTGGGTTGACATTTTTCCGTACAATAGAAGTAGCTTATTCGGATCATCGGGTGGTAGTAGCAGAGGTGGCGTGGGAGTCACTAGCAGGTATATCTAGGGGATATTGGAAATTAAATACAAGTGTGTTAGGTGATGAGGAGGGGATAGAGGGATTTGCAACGCTGTGGGAGGGGTTACGTGCAGAGATAAATGGGGTAGAGGATGTGGTGATGTGGTGGGATGGTGTGGCTAAAGAACGGATTAAGCAATATTACGTAAAGGAAGGGAAACGTATCAATTCTTTAAAATATGGGCTTGCTAACTATTTGGAGGATAGATTACGGGGTTGTTAAGCGGGGGGGGGGGGCGGTGGCATGCACTTATCCAATGGATGAAATTATGGCAATTAAAGGGAGGCTGCGTGAGGTACAGGATGAGAGGTTCCAAGCGGTGAGGGTACAGGCGGGGGTGGGAGAGGTGTTATGGGGCGATAGACCTTCATCGTGCGTATTGCGTAGGCAGAAACAAAGACAGCAGGCAATGACTATTCCATGGTTGGAGGTTCATGAATCGATAGGAGGGTACAGGGAGGGGCAGGTCATACAAGCTACGGAAGGAATGGGGGCGTTTGCTGACAAGTGGTATGAGAAGTACTGGCAACGAGAAGGGGTAGAGGATGGGGTTTTAGAACAGGTGTGTGGGAGTGTGGTATGTCAGTTGCGTAACAGTGATAGGGAAGCACTGGGTGGGGAAATAACTGAGGGGGACATATGGAGGGCTTTAAGTGGAATGCGAAAGGGCAAAGCACCGGGAATTGATGGACTCCCGGCAGAGTTTTATCAGCAGCATTGGGAATTATTGAGGCATTTTCTGGTTAGGTTATTAAATTGCATGAAGGAGAGAGGTGAGCTGGGTGAGAAGCAGGCAACGGCTGTCGTTGTATTGGTACCGAAGGGTAAGGGGCAGCATACGCTTCGGGATTACTGGGCGATCTCGTTGTTATGCGCAGATTATAAATTGTTTGCGAAGATTTTGGGAAATCGGGTCAAGTGTGTGGTAGGGCGGGTAGTATCAAAAACTCAGTTTGGTTTGCCAGGGAGGTCTATGGTGGAGGGGCATGGGTTACTTAGTGATTTCGTGGAGGCAAAAGGGGGGGGGGAGGGAGGGAGGTTTGGTGGCGCTTGATTGGCAAGGGGCATACGATAGAGTGGATCGGAAAGCATTGAAAGCCATCCTCAGGGGTCAGGGGTTTGGGGAAGAAATAGTGGGCTGGGTTGAGGCGTTGTATGGAGGTGCAATGGCGAGGGTACAGATTAATGGTCGATTGGGTGGGAAGATTGTAATGGGTAGGGGACTTAGGCAGGGGTGTCCTATGTCACAATTATTGTTTGCGTGCGTACAGGACCCCTTTTATAGATTGATGGAGCAGCGTATGTGTCACGTAGAGGGACCAGGGTGTAAGGTTGCGAGGGTTTGGCCAGTTTTAATTGGGTATGTGGATGATACAACTGTTCTGATCAGGGAGGGGATGTCAATGGACACATTAGACGGGGTAGTACAAATGTTCGCAGGGGCAACTGGTATGAGGGTAAATTCAGATAAATCCATGGTCATGGGGTTAGGGGCTTGGGCAGGAAGGGTTGATTGGGGTAGTGCAGTTGTGGGGAGGCAGGTGAATTCGTTAAAAATCTGCGGTCTTATTTATGCAGACGATCTAACTGTGGCACGCATGGAAAACTCGCTTAGGATGGTAGAAAGGATTCAGGGACGCTTGGGTGCATTGCGACCTTATCATTTGACCCTTGTGCAGCGTGCCATTGTTATAAATATCTTACTGTATAGCAAAGTATGGCACGTGGCAGCCGTGTTCCCATTAACTGGGCCAGCAATAACGAACATACTTAGGAAGGTTTTTAAATTCTTGTGGGGTTCGAGCTGTGATTGGATTAAGAGGGATGTGGTAATGTTACCTTTAAGAGGGATGTGGTAATGTTACCTGTAAGTAAGGGGGGGCTGGGATTGCTGGACTTAAAGCGGAGGGTCATATGTGTCTTCATTAAGAACATAAGAACATAAGAATGTAGGAACACTGCAGAAGGCCTACTGGCCCATACGAGGCAGGTCCTTATCAAAACGACATCTACCTAAAGCTACTCAAGAAATAACTCCCGTACCCCTTGACACCAATCAAACCCAGCCCCTCCCACTCATATATTTGTCCAGTCTCTTCTTAAAGCTACCCAAGGTCCTAGCCTCTATCACCCCACTGGGAAGACTGTTCCACGCATCTACAACTCTGTTAGAAAACCAGTACTTACCTATGTCCTTTCTAAATCTAAATTTATCCAACTTAAATCCATTATTCCTGGTTCTTACCTGGTTCGACACCCTCAGTACTTTATTAATGTCTCCCTTGTTTATGCCCGTCATCCACTTATACACTTCAATGATATCTCCCCTCATTCTACGCCTCTCCAGAGAGTGGAGATTTAAGGGAGATTAAAGGGAGGTGATGAGGGAAAGTGTGGGTGGGGGGGGGTTTGGCCAGGATCCATAACAGATTGCAACGGATGTATACAGGAGTTGAGTTGCATGAGTGTGAAACTGTGTTGAGGGCTCTGGCATGGGATCGAGAGCCAGCAAAGGTTAAAATAGGTAGGTTGTGTAGATTGTTAGCCGGGAGGGTTGTAGCGCCTGTAGAGGGAATTTTCCCCATGTATGCATGGGGAAGTATATGGAATAGGTTGAGTAGGATGAGGTTGCAACCTCGTGTTCGGGATGTAATGTATCGTTTTCTGCACGGCATTTTACCGTCGGGTGTGGTTCTACGGGATAGACGAGTCGTTGACGGGGGGGAGTGTGGGATATGTCGTGGGGAGGAGTCGGCTTTTCATGTAGTATATTTTTGTGATGGATTGAGGAGTGTCAAGAGGTGGTTAAATAGGGTGATAAATAGGATAGGAGGTAAAGGAATTTCTGTATTGAGAGCATTAAGTCTCGACGTGGGGGGTTGGGAGGAACGTGTAATCAGAGCTGTGGGATACATTATGGCAGATTATATCTATGTAGTGTGGGGAATGCGGGGGAAACAGGTTACTGAGGTGAAGAGGAGGGTGTTAGCGTTAACGTTCTATAAAACGGTATGTAGAAATAAGGAAATTTATGGGAGGAGGTGGGTGAAGGATTTTTCAGAGGGATATAGGCAACTTACGTTACAGGTTTTATTAGACTTGTAATATACGAGGGAGGGGAGGGTATGATTGGAAAGTGTTGCTGGGGTAGGGAAGTCAGGGGTGAAAACAGGGTTGCCTCCCTGGTAATGGATAACAAAAGTTTTGCGAGAGTGTTGGATGAGTGATGCATGAGTGAATAATATGTGGACCACGGGTGCTAGCACCTGTGGAGCTGGCCAGTTTTTGTGTGACAGGACTTTACACTTATTATACATATTGTGTGTGGTAATATTAATTTACGGTAATGACATTGTAATTTGGAGATTTGCTATAATAATTGCATGTATTTGCTCCAACTTGTTTTCTAGGTGCCTTGCACTGCATAGTGTTGATGCTGTGATCATGCACGGTGTCCAGAGATATGCTGTGATATGTTTGTATTAATGTCTGTGCATTATTGTTCGTCACTGGTGTTCTGCAATTTTCAGTTTTGTTTTGAGAGTAAAGAGGTTAATGCACGTCAGATAGTGTAAATAATGTTGGGCAACAGTGGTGTTATAGGTTTTTGTGGTTAGATGCGTGCTAGGCACAGTCTTTATGTGTTACTTATGTCATGGTTATATTTTATGTTGTATTGTACTGTTGTCAATAGCACTATGTAATGGAAATATAAACACAAATGCAGTATAATGTGATCCTTTATTGACAACGTTTCACCCACACAGTGGGCTTTTTCAAGTCACACACGGATCTACCTGGGGTTGGAAGGTACGAGAGTATTTATAGTCATGTTCAGAATGTTGAGGTCAGGTGGAGAATGCTGCATCTGATGATCTACCGGGTGGGGTTATAGAGTCTTGGGTAGCTTGGCAGGGGTATTGGACAAGTTGTGAGTAGACCTTCTGCAGTGTTCTATGTTCTTATGTGGGATAGCGATGAAGAAGTTTCTTGGCGAGTGGTTCAGCTATGTTATAGAAGCCATTGTTCTGGTTGAAATTGTTGGTTGTAGAGATGAGCGATGATTCCAGGATTCTTCTGTATTGAGTGTTGTCTTCTGTGGCTATAAGTCTTGAGTTTCTGTAGTTAATTAAATGGTTGTGTGAATTGCGATGTTGTACACAGGCATTCCTTATATCGTCAGTCCTGCTTGCATATTGGTGTTCTGAGATACGTGTTTGGAGGTCTCTTGATGTTTCGCCCACATATAATTTGTTGCAGTCATTACAAGGGATTATGTATACCCCTGCAGAGGATGGAGGCTTGTCCTGTCTACTACTGGTGATGTCCTTGATGGTCGTGGTTGTGGAGGTAGATACTTGGAATGATGTTTTGGTAAAGATGTTGGAAACATGTTTGGCAATGGAGTTGGTTGGGAGGACTATGTATCTCTTCTCGGCAGTGTCTTCTCTGGGTGTGTTGAAGATGTTTAATGCCCGCCGTCTGCAGTCTCTGATGAAGTGACGAGGATAGTGGAGTTTAGAAAATACTTGTTCAATTATAGTGCATTCTTCCTCAAGGAACTCATTGCTGCAGATTCTGAGTGCACGTAGGAAGAAGCCTATAATTACACCACGTTTGGTTTTGATGTCGTGGTGAGAGTAGAAGTGGAGAAGATCGTTTTGGTTGGTGGGTTTTCGATAGACTTTAAAACGAAGTTCGTGGTCAGCTTTGCAGAGCAGAACATCAAGGAAAGGAAGAGTGTTGTCGACTTCTTCTTCAAGTGTGAACTGGATTGAAGGCTCGACCTGGTTGAGCTTGTCTTGGAGGGCTTGAACGTTGAAGCGTTTAGGAGTTATGAGGAGAATGTCGTCAACATAACGGAGCCAGGTGACAGACGAAGGAATAATGGTGGAGAAACGTTCGGCTTCTAGAGGTTCCATGTATAGGTTCGCCAGGACTGCACTGAGTGGCGAACCCATGGGTAGTCCAAAAGTCTGCTGAAAGAGGTGATTTTCGAAAGAGAAACACGTAAAGCCAACACATAGTTCAACAAGGTCGATGAAATCGCTGGCTGGAATGGGAAGATCAAGTGAATCGTCAATTTTCCTGCGCAAGAGATCGATGGCTTGTGTAGTAGGTACTTTGGTGAATAGGGAAGTCACGTCAAGGCTGGAAAGTTTCTTGTTCCTGATGTTGATGTTGCGAATGCGATTGAGAAGATCACCCGAGTGTTTGAGATGTGCTGGACTGATAGTGCCCAAGAGTTTAGAGAGGTGTTTTGCGAGAATTCCTGAGAGCTGGTGGGGAGCACTGCCTATTCCCGAGGATTTGGGAATTCTACCACTTCAATAAAGGATCTAACCAGGACAAATCCCAAGCACCACGAACCAGTCAATGCAGGAGTTTACACTATTCCCTGTGGAGGCTGTGACAAGATCTACGTAGGTGAAACAGCAAGAAACCTCGACACCCGCCTCAATGAACACATATACGCATGTAGGAACGACAACTTAAACAACGCCTGTGTACAACACCGAAATTCCACCAATCATCTTATGAAATTCAGAGACGCCCAATTAGTGATAAAAGAAACTAATTTCCGCACACGCAAGTGCCTTGAATCAGCACTGATCGCTGTTTCAAATACAATTAAACAAAACAACGGCAGCTTCACCATCTCCGAAGTCTTAGCAAGAATCCTCCTGAAAACAGTAAACCCTGCCATCACATAGTCTCTCCTGTTATACTACACAAAGCACAGAGAGTGAACACTGAAACAAGCTGCCTCATTCCAGTTTATATTTGTCCAACCTATTTTTATGTTACCCAAGTAATAGCTTTTATATCCTTTTACTCATGTACGAATTAATTGCTCTACCATATTGTATTACTTTTGTCACTACCACTACTACTACTACTACTACCACTAGTGAACATCGAAATGGTACCTCACTAGTATTCACCTCACTTTGAGCCTTTATATACCCTCTGTGTCCATGTATTGTTTGTAATGGCTTGATAAAGCTCCTGGAGAGCGAAACGTTGCCACAATAAATGTCACATTAGTTGCACTTGTGTCCTTTTACTTTACGTATATAAAAGTGTTGTTCATATCAAGTAACTCTGTTGAGTAGCTCCAACATGTTTGTGTTAAGTGATAGGATGAGGGAGCAGGGAGGGGGGGGGGTGTACCCACACGGAGTTGTAAGTGTGGTGTGTAATATTAGCTGTAGGGAGGATTGTGTTAATTTATAGCCTTAAATGAGTTTTACATATTATATTTTTGTAATGTCATGTTTTAAATAAAATATAAAAAAAAACTTTGGTTCAATCAGAGAAAGAAAACAAAAGGATCCAACTCCTCAGACAAAGAGATTCTTGTAATAAAGTTGGTAGAATTACCGACAATATGTAAAGTAAAAGGATACAAGTGCAACTAATGTGACATTTATTGTGGCAACGTTTCGCTCTCCAGGAGCTTTATCAAGCCATTACAAACAATACATAGACACAGAGGATATATAAAGCCTCAGAGTGAGGTGAATACTAGTGAGGTACCAATTTGATGTTCACTAGTGGTAGTAGTAGTAGTAGTAGTAGTAGTAGTAGTAGTAGTGCTAGTGACAAAAGTAATACAATATGGTAGAGCAATTAATTCGTACATGAGTAAAAGGATATAAAAGCTATTACTTGGGTAACAAAAATAGGTTGGACAAATATAAACTGGAATGAGGCAGGTTGTTTCAGTGTTCACTCTCTGTGCTTTGTGTAGTATAACAGGAGAGACTATGTGATGGCAGGGTTTACTGTTTTCAGGAGGATTCTTGCTAAGACTTCTGAGATGGTGAAGCTGCCGTTGTTTTGTTTAATTGTATTCGAAACAGCGATCAGTGCTGATTCGAGGCACTTGCACTGATCGCTGTTTCGAATACTATTAAACAAAACAACGGCAGCTTCACCATCTCCTAAGTCTTAGCAAGAATCCTCCTGAAATCAGTAAACCCTGCCATCACATAGTCTCTCCTGTTATACAGCACAGAGTTTGTTAGGTAAGACACATATGCAACAGTTAGGTATCTTTATTATGAAACGTTTCGCCTACACAGTAGGCTTCTTCAGTCAAGTACAGAAAATTAAAATGGTATAAAATACCGACAGGTTGTTATGTAAGACACATATGCAACAATGCTCTTCTCCAGACTGAGGGACTGACCACCTCAAAAATTTAAGGGTGATGGACTGATTACATCGTCTTCAAGTATCTTCTGCTTCTATCAACTTTTCTGTACTTGACTGAAGAAGCCTACTGTGTAGGCGAAACGTTTCATAATAAAGATACCTAACTGTTGCATATGTGTCTTACCTAACAACCTGTCGGTATTTTATACCATTTTAATGTTCAATACAGCACAGAGAGTGAACACTGAAACAAGCTGCCTCAGTCCAGTTTATATTTGTCCAACCTATTTTTATGTTACCCAAATAATAGCTTTTATATCCTTTTACTCATGTACGAATTAATTGCTCTACCATATTGTATTACTTTTGTCACTACCACTACTACTACTACTACCACTAGTGAACATCGAAATGGTACCTCACTAGTATTACACCTCACTTTGAGCCTTTATATACCCTCTGTGTCCATGTATTGTTTGTAATGGCTTGATAAAGCTCCTGGAGAGCGAAACGTTGCCACAATAAATGTCACATTAGTTGCACTTGTGTCCTTTTACTTTACAAAGAGATTCTTCACCACTGCAAGGAGCTCCTTTCAAGAGGTACAAACATCTAGAAGGAGAATTCTCTTGCATACAGAACTTGCATCCACTAACACCTCTGTTTCAGCTGATATATGTTGTCGAAATAAATGGTATAAAATACCGACACAATGGAAATATAAACACAAATGCAGTATAATATGATCCTTTATTGACAACGTTTCACCCACACAGTGGGCTTTTTCAAGTCACACACGGATCTACCTGGGGTTGGAAGGTACGAGAGTATTTATAGTCATGTTCAGAATGTTGAGGTCAGGTGAAGATGCAGCATTCTTCACCTGACCTCAACATTCTGAACATGACTATAAATACTCTCGTACCTTCCAACCCCAGGTAGATCCGTGTGTGACTTGAAAAAGCCCACTGTGTGGGTGAAACGTTGTCAATAAAGGATCATATTATACTGCATTTGTGTTTATATTTCCATTGATATATGTTGTGCAGAAAAGGCAACCCACATGCTCATGCCACCATTGTAGCCTGGGTCATCCACACCATTGTAGCCTGAGTCATCCACACCATTGTAGCCTAGGTCATCCACAACATTGTAGCCTGGGTCATCCACACCATTGTAGCCTGGGTCATCCACAACATTGTAGTGTGGGTCATCCACACCATTGTAGCCTGGGTCATCCACAACATTGTAGCCTGGGTCATCCACACCATTGTAGCCTGGGTCATCCACACCATTGTAGCCTGGGTCATCCACACCATTGTAGCCTGGGTCATCCACACCATTGTAGCCTGGGTCACCCACACCATTGTAGCCTGGGTCATCCACAAAATTGTAACCTGGGTTACCCACACCATTGTAGCCCGTGTCATCCAAACCATTATAGCCTGGGTCATCCACACCATTGTAGCCTGAGTCATCAACTCCATTGTAGCCTGTGTCATCTACACCATTGTAGGCTTGGTCATCCACATCATTGTAGCCTGGGTCATCCACACCATTGTAGCCAGGGTCATCCACACCATTGTAGCCTGGGTCATCCACACCATTGTAGCCTGGGTCATCTACACCATTGTAGCCTAGGTCATCCACACCATTATAACCTGGGTTATCAGCACCATTGTAGCCTGGTTCATCCACACCATTGTAGCCTGGGTAACCCACACCATTGTAGCCTGGGTCATCCACACCATTGTAGTTTGGGTCATCCACACTATTGTAGCCTGGGTCACCCACACCATTGTAGCCTGGGTCATCCACACCATTGTAATTTGGGTCATCCACACTATTGTACCCTGGGTCATCCACATCATTGTATACAGCCTGGGTCATCCACACCCTTGTAGCCTGGGTCATCCACACCATTGTAGCCTGGGTCACCCACACCATTGTAGCCTGGGTCATCCACACAATTGTAGTTTGGGTCATCCACACTATTGTACCCTGGGTCATCCACATCATTGTATACAGCCTGGGTCATCCACACCCTTGTAGCCTGGGTCATCCACACCATTGAAGCCTGGGTTATCCACACCATTGTAGCCTGGGTCATCAACACCATTGTAGCCTGGGCCATCCACACCATTGTAGCCTGGGTCATCCACACCATTGTAGCCTGGGTTATCCAAACCATTGTAGTCTGGGTTATCCACACCATTGTAGCCCGGGTCATCCACACCATTGCAGCCTGGGTCATCCACACCATTGTAGACTGAGTCATCCACTCCATTGTAGCCTGGGTCATCCACACCATCGAAGCCTGTGTTATCCACACCATCGCAGCCTGGGTCATCCACACCATTGTAGCCTAGGTCATCCACACCATTGTACCCTGGGTCATCCACACATTTGTAGCCTGTGTCATCCACTCCATTGTAGCCTGGGTCATCCACACCATTGTAGCCTGAGTCATCCACTCCATTGTAGCCTGGGTCATCAACAACATTGTAGTCCGGGTCATCCACACAATTGTAGTCTGGGTCATCAACACCATTGTAGCCTGAGTCATCCACTCCATTGTAGCCTGGGTCATCAACACCATTGTAGCCTGGGTCATCAACACCATTGTAGCCAGACTCATCCACTCCATTGTAGCATGGGTCATCCACAACATTGTAGCCTGGGACTTCCATACCATTGTAGCCTGGATCATCGACACAATTGAAGCCTGCGTCACCCACACCATTGTAGCCTGGGTCATCCACACCATTGTAGCATGGGTCATCCACACCATTGTATCCTGGGTCATCCACACCATTGTAGCCTGATTCATCCACACAATTGTAGCCTGGGTCATCCACACCATTCTAGCCTTGGTCATCCACACCATTGTAGCCTGGGTCATCCACACCATTGTAGCCTTGGTTAGCCAAACCATTGTAGTCTGGGTTATTCACAACATTGTAGCCCGGGTCATCCACACCATTGCAGCCTGGGTCATCCACACCATTGTAGCCTGAGTCATCCATTCCTTTGCAGCCTGGGTCCTCCACACCATTGTAGCCTGGGTCATCCACACCATCGTACCCTGGGTCATTTACATTATTGTAGCCGGGGTCATCCACACAATTGTAGCCTGGGTCATCCACAACATTTTAGCCTGGGTCAAACACACAATTGTAGCCTGGTCATCCACACCATTGTAGCCTGGGTCATCCACACCATCGTACCCTGGGTCATTTACATTATTGTAGCCGGGGTCATCCACACCATTGTAGCCTTGGTCATCCACAACATTGTTTCCTGGGTCATCCACACCATTGTAGCCTGGGTCATCCACACCATTGTAGTCTTGGTCATCCAAACCCTTGTAGCCTGGGTCATCTACACAATTGTAGAATGGGTCATCCACACAATTGTAGCCTGGGTCATCCACACCATTGTAGCCTGAGTCATCGACACCATTGTAGGCTGGGTCATCCACACCATTGTAGCCTGGTCATCAACACCCTTGTAGCCTGGTTCATCCACACCATTGTAGCCTGGGTCATCCACACCATTGTAGCCTAGGTCATCCACACAATTGTAGTCTGGGTTATCCACACCATTGTACCATGAGTCATCGACACCATTGTAGCCTGGGTCATCCACATCATAGAATCCTGGGTCATCCACACCATTGTAGCCTGGGTCATCCACACAATTGTAGCCTGGGTCATCAACACCATTGTAGCCTGGGTCATCCACAAAATTGTAGCCTGTGTCAAGCACAACATTGTAGCCTTGGTCAACCACACCATTGTAGCATGGGTCACCTACACCATTGTAGCTTGTGCCATCCACACCATTGAAGCCTAGGTCATCCACAACATTGTAGCCTGGGTCATCCACACCATTGTAGCCTGCGTCATCCACACCTTTGTAGCCTGGGTCATCCACACCATTGTAGCCCGGGTCATCCACACCATTGTAGCCTGGGTCATCCACACCATTGTAGCTTGGGTCATCCACACCATTGTAGCCTGGGTCATCCACACCATTGTAGCCTGGGTCATCCACACCATTGTAGCCTGGGTCATCCACACCATTGAAGCCTGGGTCATCCACACCATTGAAGCCTGGGTCATCCACACCATTGTAGCCTGGGTCATCCACACCATTGTAGCCTGGGTTATCCACACCATTGTAGCCTGGGTCATCCACACCATTGTAGCCAGGGTCATCCACACCATTGTAGCCTGGGTCATCCACACCATTGTAGCATGGGTCATCTACACCATTGTAGCCTAGGTCATCCACACCATTATAACCTGGGTTATCAGCACCATTGTAGCCTGGTTCATCCACACCATTGTAGCCTTTGTCACCCACACCATTGTAGCCTGGGTCATCCACACCATTGTAGTTTGGGTCATCCACACTATTGTAGCCTGGGTCACCCACACCATAGTAGCCTGGGTCATCCACACCATTGTAATTTGGGTCATCCACACTATTGTACCCTGGGTCATCCACATCATTTTATACAGCCTGGGTCATCCACACCCTTGTAGCCTGGGTCATCCACACCATTGTAGCCTGGGTCACCCACACCATTGTAGCCTGGGTCATCCACACCATTGTAGTTTGGGTCATCCACACTATTGTACCCTGGGTCATCCACATCATTGTATACAGCCTGGGTCATCCACACCCTTGTAGCCTGGGTCATCCACACCATTGAAGCCTGGGTTATCCACACCATTGTAGCCTGGGTCATCAACACCATTGTAGCCTGGGCCATCCACACCATTGTAGCCTGGGTCATCCACACCATTGTAGCCTGGGTTATCCAAACCATTGTAGTCTGGGTTATCCACACCATTGTAGCCCGGGTCATCCACACCATTGCAGCCTGGGTCATCCACACCATTGTAGACTTAGTCATCCACTCCATTGTAGCCTGGGTCATCCACACCATCGAAGCCTGTGTTATCCACACCATCGCAGCCTGGGTCATCCACACCATTGTAGCCTAGGTCATCCACACCATTGTACCCTCGGTCATCCACACATTTGTAGCCTGAGTCATCCACTCCATTGTAGCCTGGGTCATCCACACCATTGTAGCCTGAGTCATCCACTCCATTGTAGCCTGGGCCATCCACACCATTGTAGCCTGGGTCATCCACACCATTGTAGCCTGGGTTATCCAAACCATTGTAGTCTGGGTTTTCCACACCATTGTAGCCCGGGTCATCCACACCATTGCAGCCTGGGTCATCCACACCATTGTAGACTGAGTCATCCACTCCATTGTAGCCTGGGTCATCCACACCATCGAAGCCTGTGTTATCCACACCATCGCAGCCAGGGTCATCCACACCATTGTAGCCTAGGTCATCCACACCATTGTACCCTCGGTCATCCACACATTTGTAGCCTGAGTCATGCACTCCATTGAAGCCTGGGTCATCCACACAATTGTAGCCTGAGTCATCCACACCATCGTACCCTGGGTCATTTACATTATTGTAGCCGGGGTCATCCACACAATTGTAGCCTGGGTCATCCACAACATTTTAGCCTGGGTCAAACACACAATTGTAGCCTGGTCATCCACACCATTGTATCCTGGGTCATCCACACCATTGTGTCTTGGGTCATCCACACCATTGTAGCCTTGGTCATCCACAACATTGTTTCCTGGGTCATCCACACCATTGTAGCCTGGGTCATCCACACCATTGTAGTCTTGGTCATCCACACCCTTGTAGCCTGGGTCATCTACACAATTGTAGAATGGGTCATCCACACAATTGTAGCCTGGGTCATCCACACCATTGTAGCCTGAGTCATCGACACCATTGTAGGCTGGGTCATCCACACCATTGTAGCCTGGTCATCAACATCCTTGTAGCCTGGTTCATCCACACCATTGTAGCCTGGGTCATCCACACCATTGTAGCCTAGGTCATCCACACAATTGTAGTCTGGGTTATCCACACCATTGTACCATGAGTCATCGACACCATTGTAGCCTGGGTCATCCACATCATAGAATCCTGGGTCATCCACACCATTGTAGCCTGGGTCATCCACACAATTGTAGCCTGGGTCATCAACACCATTGTAACCTGGGTCATCCACAAAATTGTAGCCTGTGTCAAGCACAACATTGTAGCCTTGGTCAACCACACCATTGTAGCATGGGTCACCTTCACCATTGTAGCTTGTGCCATCCACACAATTGAAGCCTAGGTCATCCACAACATTGTAGCCTGGGTCATCCACACCATTGTAGCCTGGGTCATCCACACCTTTGTAGCCTGGGTCATCCACACCATTGTAGACTGGGTCATCCACACCATTGTAGCCTGGTTCATCCACACCATTGTAGCCTGGGGCATCCACACCATTGCAGCCTGGATCATCTACACCATTGTAGTCTGAGTCATCCACACCATTGTAGCCTGGGTCATCCACACCATTGTAGCCTGGATCATCCACACCATTGTAGCATGGTTCATCCACACCATTGTAGCCTGGATCATGCACACCATTGTAGCCTAAGTCGCTCACACCATTGAAGCTTGGGTCATCCGCACCATTGTAGCCTGGGTCATCAACACCATTGCAGCCTGGATCATCTACACAATTTTAGTCTGAGTCATCCACACCATTGTAGCGTGGGTCATCCACACCATTGTAGCCTGGGTTATCCACACCATTGTAGCCTGGGTCATCTACACCATTGTAGCCTGGGTCATCCACACATTTGTAGCCTGAGTCATCCACTCCATTGCAGCCTGTGTCATCCACACCATTGTAGCCTGAGTCATCCACTCCATTGTAGCCTGGGTCATCAACAACATTGTAGCCCGGGTCATCCACACCATTGTAGCCCAGGTCATCCACACCATTGTAGCCTGGGTCATCAACACCATTGTAGCCTGAGTCATCCACTCCATTGTAGCCTGGGTCATCAACAACATTGTAGCCCGGGTCATCCACACCATTGTAGCCCAGGTCATCCACAACATTGTTGCCTTGGTCATCCACACCATTGTAGCCTGGGTCGTCGACACCATTGTAGCCTGGGTCATTCACACCATTGTTGTCTGGGTGATCCACACCATTGTAGCCTGGGTCATCCACACTATTGTAGCTTGGTCATCCACACCATTGTAGCCTGTGTCATCAACACCATTGTAGCCTGAGTCATCCACTCCATTGTAGCATGGGTCATCCACAACATTGTAGCCTGGGCCTTCCACACCATTGTAGCCTGGATCATCGACACAATTGAAGCCACCGTCACCCACACCATTGTAGCCTGGGTCATCCACACCATTGTAGCCTGGGTCATCCACACCATTGTAGCCTGTGTCATCCACACAGTTGTAGCCTGAGTCATCCACACCATTGTAGCCTAGGTCATCCACACCATTGTAGCCTTGGTCATCCACACCATTGTAGCCTGGGTCATCCACACCATTGTAGCCTTGGTTATCCAAACCATTGTAGTCTGGGTTATTAACAACATTGTAGCCCGGGTCATCCACACCATTGCAGCCTGGGTCATCCACGCCATTGTAGCCTGAGTCATCCATTCCTTTGTAGCCTGGGTCCTCCACACCATTGTAGCCTGGGTCATCCACACCATCGTAGCCTGGGTCATTTACATTATTGTAGCCTGGGTCATCCATACAATTGTAGCCTGGGTCATCCACAACATTGTAGCATGGGTCAAACACACAATTGTAGCCCAGGTCATCCACACCATTGTAGCCTGAGTCATCCACACCATTGTAGTCTTGGTCATTCACACCATTGTAGCCTGGGTCATCCACACAATTGTAGTCTGGGTTATCCACACCATTGTAGCATGAGTCATCGACACCATTGTAGCCTGGGTCATCCACATCATAGAATCCTGGGTTATCCACACCATTGTAGCCTGGGTCATCCACACAATTGTAGCCTGGGTCATCAACACCATTGTAGCCTGGGTCATCCACAAAATTGTAGCCTGGGTCAACCACACCCTTGTAGCCTGGGTCATCTACACAATTGTAGAATGGGTCGTCCACACCATTGTAGCCTGGGTCATCCACACCATTGTAGCCTGAGTCATCGACACCATTGTAGTCTGGGTCATCCACACCATTATAGCCTGGTCATCAACACCCTTGTAGCCTGGGTCATCCACACCATTGTAGCCTGGGTCATCCACACCATTGTAGCCTGGGTCATCCACACAATTGTAGTCTGGGTTATCCACACCATTGTAGCATGAGTCATCGACACCATTGTAGCCTGGGTCATCCACATCATTGAATCCTGGGTCATCCACACCATTGTAGCCTGGGTCATCCACACAATTGTAGCCTGGGTCATCCACACCATTGCAGCCTGGGTCATCCACACCATTGTATCCTGGGTCATCATTGTAGCCTGGGTCACCCACAACATTGTAGCCTGGGTCATCCACACCATTGTAGCCTGGGTCATCATCCACATCCACACCATTGTAGCCTGGGTTATCCACACCATTGTAGCCTGGGTCATCCACACCATTGTAGCCTGTCATCCACACCTGTAGCCTGGGTCATCATTCTGGGTCACACCATTGTAGCCTGGGTCATCCACACCATTGTAGCCTGGGTCATCCACACCATTGTAGCATGGGTCATCCACACCATTGTATCCTGGGTCATCCACACCATTGTAGCCTGGGTCATCAACACCATTGTAGCCTGGGTCATCCACATCATTGTAGCCTGGGTCATCCACACCATTGTAGCCTTGGTTATCCGCACCATTGTAGCCTCATCATCCTTTCCATTGTAGCCTGGGTCATCCACAACATTGCAGCCTGGGTCATCCACACCATTTTAGCCTGGTTCATCCACACCATTGTAGCATGGATCATCCACACCATTGTAGCCTGGGTCATCCACACCATTGTAGCCTGGGTCATCCACACCATTGTAGCCTGGGTCATCCACATCATTGTAGCCTGGGTCATCCACACCATTGTAGCCTAGGTCATAAACAACATTGTAGCCTGGGTCATCCACACCATTGTAGCCTGGGTTATCCACACCATTGTAGCCTGAGTCATCCACACCATTGTAGCCTGGATCTTCGACACAATTGAAGCCTGAGTTATCCACACTATTGTAGCCTGGTTCATCCACACCATTGTAGCCTTGGTAATCCACAACATTGTAGCATCCACACTATTGTAGCTTGGTCATCCACACCATTGTAGCGTGGGTCATCCACACCATTGCAGCCTGGGTCATCCACCCCATTGTAGCCTGGGTCATCAACACCATTGTAGCCTTGTCATCCACACCCTTGTAGCCTGGGTCATCCACACCATTGTAGCCTGGGTCATCCACACCATTGTAGCCTGGGTCATCCACACCATTGTAGCCTGGGTCATCCACACCATTGTAGCCTGGGTCATCCACACCATTGTAGCCTGGGTCATCCACACCATTGTAGCCTGGGTCATCAACACCATTGTAGCCTGGGTCATCCACACCATTGTAGCCTGGGTCATCCACACCATTGTAGCCTGGGTCATCCACACCATTGTAGCCTGGGTCATCCACACCATTGTACCCTGGGCCATCCACACCATTGTAGCCTGGGTCATCAACACAATGTAGCCTGGGTCATCCACACCATTGTAGCCTGGGTCATCCACACCATTGTAGCCTGGGTCATCCACACCATTGTAGCATGGGTAACCCACACCAATGTAGTTTGGGTCATTCACACCATTGTAACCTGGGTCACCCACAACATTGTAGCCTGGATCATCCACACCATTGTAGCGTGGGTCATCCACACGATTGTAACCTGGGTCATCCACACCATTGCAGCCTGGGTCATCCACATCATTGTACCCTGGGTCATCCACACCATTGTAGCCTGGGTCATCCTCACCATTGTAGCCTGTATGATCTACACCATTGTAGCCTGGATCATCCACACCATTGTAGCCTGGGTCATCCACACCATTGTAGCCTTTGTCATCCACAGCATTGTAGCCTGGGTCATCCACACCATTGTGTCTTGGGTCATCCACACCATTGTAGCCTGGGTTATCCACAACATTGTTGCCTGGGTTATCCACACCATTGTAGCCTGAGTCGTCCACACCATTTTAGCCTGGGTCATCCACACCATTGAAGCATGGATCATCCACAACATTGTAGATTGGGTCATCCACAACATTGTAGCCTGATTCATCCACACCATTGTAGCACTGATCATCCACAACAATGTAGCCTGTGTCATCCACACCATTGTAGCATGGATCATCCAAAGCATTGTACCCTGGGTCATCCACACCATTATAGCCTGAGTCATCCACACCATTGTAGCCTGGGTCGTCCACACCATTGTAGTCTGGGTCATTCACACCATTGTAGACTGGGTCATCCACACCATTGTAGCCTGGGCCATCCACACTATTGTAGCTTGGTCATCCACACCATTGTAGCCTGGTTCATCTACTCCATTGCAGCCTGGGTCATCCACACCATTGTTGCCTGGGTCATCCACACCATTGTAGCCTGGGTCATCCACACCATTGTAGCCTGGGTCATCCACACCATTGTAGCCTGGGTCATCCACACCATTGTAGCCTGGGTCATCCACACCATTGTAGCCTGGGTCATCAACACCATTGTAGCCTGGGTCATCCACACCATTGTAGCCTGGGTCATCCACACCATTGTAGCCTGGGTCATCCACACCATTGTAGCCTGGGTCATCCACACAATTGTAGCCTGGGTCATCCACACCATTGTAGCCTGGGTCATCCAAACAATTGTAGTCTGGGTCATCCACACTATTGTAGCATGGGTCATCCACACCATTGTATCCTGGGTCATCCACACCATTGTAGCCTGGGTCATCAACACCATTGTAGCCTGGGTCATCCACACCATTGTAGCCTGGGTCATCCACACCATTGTAGCCTGGGACATCCACACCGATATAGCCTGAGTCATCCACACCATTGTAGCCTTTGTCATCCACACAATTGTTGCCTGGGTCATCCACACCATCGTAGCATGAGTCATCCACACCATTGTAGCCTGGGTCACCCACGCCATTGTAGCGTGGGCCATCCACACCATTGTAGCCTGGGTCATCCACACAATTGAAGCCTGGGTCATCCACACCATTGTAGCGTGGGTCATCCACACAATTGTAACCTGGCTTATCCACTCCATTGTAGCACGGGTCATCCACACCATTATAGCCTGAGTCATAAACACCATTGTAGTCTGGGTCATCCACAACAATGTAGCCTGGGTCATCCACACCATTGTAGCCTGGGACATCCACACCATTGTAGAATGGGTCATCCACCCCATTGTAGCCTGGGTCATCCACACCATTGTAGCCTGGGTCATCCACACCATTGTAGCCTGTGTCATCGACACCATTCAAGCCTAGGTTAACCACACCATTGTAGCCTGAGCCATCCACACCATTGTAGCCAGGGTCATCCACACCATTGTAGCCTGGGTCATCCACACCATTGTAGCCTGGGTCATCCACACCATTGTAGCCTGGGTCATCCACACCATTGTAGCCTGGGTCATCCACACCATTGTAGCCTGGGTCATCCACACCATTGTAGCCTGGGTCATCCACAACATTGTAGCCTGGGTCATCCACACCATTGCAGCCTGGGTCATCTACACCATTGTAGCCTGAGTCATCCACACCATGAAGCCTGGATCATCGACACCATTGAAGCCTGGGTCATCCACACCATTGTAGCCTGATTCATCCTCACCATTGTTGCCTGGGTCATCCAAACCATCGGAGCCTGGGTCACCCACACCATTGTAGCCTGGGTCATCCACACCATTGTAACCTTTGTTATCCACACCATTGTAGCCTGGGTCACCCACACAATTGTAACCTGGATTATCCACACCATTGTAGCCCGGGTCTTCCACACCATTATAGCCTGTGTCATCCACACCATTGTTGCCTGAGTCATCCACTCCATTGTAGCCTGGGTCATCCACATCATTGTAGCCTGGATAATCCACATCATTGTACCCTGGGTCATCCACACCATTGTAGCCTGCGTCATCAACACCATTGTAGCCTTTGTAATCCACACCATTGTAGCCTGGGTCCTCCACACCATTGTAGCCTTTGTAATCCACACCATTGTAGCCTGGGTCCTCGACACAATTGTAGCCTGGTCATCCACACCACTGTATCCTGGCTCATCCACACCATTGTATCTTGGGTCATCCACAACATTGTAGACATGGTCATCCACAACATTGTTGCCTGTGTCATCCACACCATTGTAGCCTGGGTCATCGACACCATTGTAGCCTGGGTCATCCACACCATTGTAGCCTGGATCATCCACACCATTGTAGCCTGGGTCATCCACACCATTGTAGCCTGGGTCATCCACACCATTGTAGCCTGGGTCATCCACACCATTGTAGCCTGGGTCATCCACACCATTGTAGCCTGGGTTTATTAACACCATTGTAGCCTGGGTCATCCACACCATGTAGCCTTGATCATCGACACCATTGTAGCCTGGGTCATCCACACCATTGTAGCCTGGGTCATCCACACCATTGTAGCCTGGGTCATCCACACCATTGTAGCCTGGGTCACCCACACCATTGTAGCCTTGGCCATCCACACCATTGTAGCCTGGGTCATCCACACCATTGTAGCCTGGGTCATCCACACCATTGTAGCCTGGAGCATCCACACAATTGAAGTCTGGGTCATCCACACCATTGTAGCTTGTATTATCCAAAGCATTGTAGCCAGGGTCATCCACACCATTATAGCCTAAGTCATCCACACTATTGTAGCGTGGGTGATCCACATCATTGTAGCCTGGGTCATCCACACCATTGTAGCCTGGGTCATCAACACCATTGTAGCCTGAGTCATCGACACCATTGTAGCCTGGGTCATCCACACCATTGTATACTGGGTCATCCACACCATTGTAGCCTGGGTCATCAACACCATTGTAGCCTAGGTCATCAACACCATTGTAGCATGGAACATCAACTGCATAATAGCCTGGGTCATCCACAGCATTATAGCCTGAGTCATCCACACCATTGTAGCCTGGGTCATCCATACAATTGTAGCCTGGGTCATCCACACCATCGTAGCATGGGTCATCCACATTATTGTAGCCTGGGTCATTATCACCATTGTAGCCTGGATCATCCACAACATTGTAGCCTTGGTCATCCACACAATTGTAGCGTGGTCATCCACACCATTGTATTCTGGGTCATCCACACCATTGTATATTGGGTCATGCACACCATTGTAGCCATGGTCATCCACAACATTGTTGCCTGGGTCATCAACACAATTGTAGCCTGGGTCGTCCACACCATTGTAGCCTGGGTCATTCACACCATTGTAGCCTGGGTCATCCACACTATTGTAGCTTGGTCTTCCACACCATTGTAGCCTGGGTCATCTACACCATTGCAGCCTGGGTCATCCACACCATTGTAGCCTGGGTCATCCACACTATTGTAGCCTGGGTCATCCACAAAATTGTAGCCTGGTCATCCACACCCTTGTAGCCTGGGTCATCCACACCATTGTAGCCTGGCTAATGGACACCATTGTAGCCTGGGTCATCTACACAATTGTAGTCTGGGTCATCCACACTATTGTAGCTTGGGTCATACACACCCTTGTACCCTGGGTCATCCACACCATTGTAGCCTGGGTCATCAACACCATTGTAGAATGGGTCATCCACATCATTGTTGTCTGGGTCATCCACACCTTTGTAGCCTGGGTCTTCCACAAATTGTAGCCTGTGTCATCAACACCATTGTAGCCTGGGTCATCCACACCATTGTAGCCTGGGTCATCCACACCATTGTAGCCTGGGCCATCCACAACATTGTAGCCTGGGTCAACCACACTATTGTAGCATGGGTAACCCACACCATTGTAGCCTGGGTCATCCACGCCATTGTAGCCTGGGTCATCCACAACATTGTAGCCTGGGTCATCCACACCATTGTAGCCTGGGTTATCCACACAATTGTAGCCTGGGTCATCCACACCTTTGTAGCCTGCTTCATCCACACCATTGTAGCCTGGGTCATCCACAGAATTGTAGCCTGGGTCATCCACACCATCATAGCCTGGGTCATCAACACCATTGTAGCATGGATCCTCGACACAATTGTAGCCTGAGTTATCCACACCATTGTATCCTGTGTCATCCACACCATTGTAGCCTAGGTGATCCACATCATTGTAGCCTGGGTCATCCACACCATTGTAGCCTGGGTCATCCACAACATTGTTGCCTGGGTCATTCTCACCATTGTAGCCTGGGTCGTCCACACCATTGTAGCTTGGGTCATCCACACCATTGTAGTCTGGGTCATCCACACCATTGTAGCCTGGGTCATCCATACTATTGTAGCCTTGGTCATCCACACCATTGTAGCCTGGGTCATCAACACAATTGCAGCCTGAGTCACCCACACCATTGTAGCCTGGGTCATCCACCATTGTAGCCTGGGTCATCCACACCCTTGTAGCCTGGGTCATCCACACCATTGTAGCCTGGGTCATCCACACCATTGCAGCCTGTGTCATCCACACAATTGTAGTCTGGGTCATCCACACCATTGTAGCCTGAGTCATCGACACCATTGTAGCCTGGGTCATCCACACAATTGTATCCTGTATCATTCACACCATTGTAGCCTGGGTCATCGACACCATTGTAGCATAGGTCATCCACACCATTGTAGCCTGGTCATCCACACCCTTGTAGCCTGGGTCATCCACACCATTGTAGCCTGGGTCATCCACACCATTGCAGCCTGTGTCATCCACACAATTGTAGTCTGGGTCATCCACACCATTGTAGCCTGAGTCATCGACACCATTGTAGCCTGGGTCATCCACACAATTGTATCCTGGGTCATTCACACCATTGTAGCCTGGGTCATCAACACCATTGTAGCCTGGGTCATCCACATCATTGTTGCCTGGGTCAATTACACAATTGTAGCCTGGGTCATCCTCACCATTATAGCCTGGTTCATCAACACCATTGTAGCCTGGGTCATCCACAATATTGTAGCCTGGGTAACCCACAACATTGTAGCCTGGGTCAACCACACCATTGTAGCATGGGTCACCCACACCATTGAAGCCTGGGTCATCCACAACATTGTAGCCTGGGTCATCCACACCATTGTAGCCTGGGTCATCCACACCATTGTAGCCTGGGTAATCCACACCATTGTAGCCTGGGTCATACACACCATTGAAGCCTGGGTCATCAACACCATTGTAGCCTGGGTCATCTACACCATTGTAGCCTGAGTCATCCACACCATTGTAGCCTGGGTCATCCACGCCATTGTAGCCTGGATCATCCACATCATTGTAGCATGGTTCATCAACACCTTTGTAGCCTGGATCATGCACACCATTGTAGATAATGTCACCCACACCATTGCAGCTTGGGTCATCCACACCTTTGTAGACTGTGTCATCCACACCATTGTAGCATGGGTCATCCACAACAATGTAGCCTGGGTCATCCACACCATTGTAGCCTGAGTCATCCACACCATTGTAGCCTGGATCATCCACACCATTGTAGCCTGGGTCATCCACACCATTGTAGCCTGGGTCATTCACACCATTGTAGCCTGGGTCATCCACACCATCGTAGCCTGGGTCACCCACACCATTGAAGCCTGAGTCATCCGCACCATTCTAGCCTGGGTTATCCACTCCATTGTAGCCCGTGTCTTCCACACTATTGTAGCCTGGGTCATCCACACCATTGTAGCCTTGGTCATCCATAACATTGTAGCCTGGTTCATTCAGACCATTGTAGACTGGATCGTCCACACCATTGTAGCCTGGGTCATCCACACCATTGTAGCCTGGGTCATCCACAACATTGTTGCCTGGGTCATTCTCACCATTGTAGCCTGGGTCGTCCACACAATTGTAGCTTGGGTCATCCACACCATTGTAGTCTGGGTCATCCACACCATTGTAGCCTGGGTCGTCCATACTATTGTAGCCTTGGTCATCCACACCATTGTAGCCTGGGTCATCTACATAATTGTAGCCTGAGTCACCCACACCATTGTAGCCTGGGTCATCCACCATTGTCGCCTGGGTCATCGACACCACTGTAGCATGGGTCATCCACACCATTGTAGCCTGGTCATCCACACCCTTGTAGCCTGGGTCATCCACACCATTGTAGCCTGGGTCATCCACACCATTGCAGCCTGTGTCATCCACACAATTGTAGTCTGGGTCATCCACACCATTGTAGCCTGAGTCATCGACACCATTGTAGCCTGGGTCATCCACGCAATTGTATCCTGGGTCATTCACACCATTGTAGCCTGGGTCATCAACACCATTGTAGCCTGGGTCATCCACATCATTGTTGCCTGGGTCAATTACACAATTGTAGCCTGGGTCATCCTCACCATTGTAGCCTGGTTCATCAACACCATTGTAGCCTGGGTCATCCACAATATTGTAGCCTGGGTCACCCACACCATTGTAGCCTGGGTCAACCACACCATTGTAGCGTGGGTCACCCACACCATTGAAGCCTGGGTCATCCACACCATTGTAGCCTGGGTCATCCACAACATTGTAGCCTGGGTCATCCACACCATTGTAGCCTGGGTCATCCACACAATTGTAGCCTGGTCATCCACACCATTGTATCCTGGGTCATACACTCCATTGTATCTTGGGTCATCCACACCATTGTAGCCTGGGTCATCCACAACATTGTTGCCTGGGTCATCCACACCATTGTAGCCTAGGTCGTTCACACCATTGTAGCTTGGGTCATCCACATCATTGTAGTCTGGGTCATCCACACCATTGTAGCCTGGGTCATCTACACCATTTTAGCCTTGGTCATACACACCATTGTAGCCTGGGTCATCTACACAATTGTAGCCTATGTCATCCACACCATTGTAGCCTGGGTCATCCACACCATTGTAGCCTGGTCATCCACACCCTTGTATCCTGGGTCATCCACACCATTGTAGCCTGGGTCATCCACACCATTGTAGCCTGTCATCCACACAATTGTAGTCTGGGTCATCTACACCATTGTAGCCTGAGTCATCGACACCATTGTAGCCTGGGTCATCCACACAATTGTATCCTGGGTCATTCACACCATTGTAGCCTGGGTCATCCACACAATTGTATCCTGGGTCATTCACATCATTGTTGCCTGGGTCAATTACACAATTGTAGCCTGGGTCATCCTCACCATTGTAGCCTGGTTCATCAACACCTTTGTAGCCTGGGTCATCCACACCATTGTAGCCTGGGTCATCCACACCATTGTAGCCTGGGTCAACCACACCATTGTAGCATGGGTCACCCACACCATTGAAGCCTGGGTCATCCACACCATTGTAGCCTAGGTCATCCACAACATTGTAGCCTGGGTCATCCACACCAATGTAGCCTGGGTCATCCACACCATTGTAGCCTGGGTAATCCACACCATTGTAGCCTGGGTCATACACACCATTGTAGCCTGGGTCATCAACACCATTGTAGCCTGGGTCATGTACACCATTGTAGCCTGAGTCATCCACACCATTGTAGCCTGGGTCATCCACACCATTGTAGCCTGGATCATCCACAGCATTGTAGCATGGTTCATCCACACCATTGTAGCCTGGATCATGCACACCATGTAGCCAATGTCCCCCACACCATTGCAGCTTGGGTCATCCACACCTTTGTAGCCTGTGTCATCCACACCATTGTAGCATTGATCATCCACAACAATGTAGCCTTGGTCATCCACACCATTGTAGCCTGAGTCATCCACAAAATTGTAGCCTGGATCATCCACACCATTGTAGCCTGGGTTAACCACACAATTGTAGTCTGATTCATCCACACCATTGTACCCTGGATCTTCGACACATTTGTTGCCTGTGTTATCCACACTATTGAAGCCTAGGTCATCCACACCATTGCAGCCTTGGTATTCCACACAATTGCAGCCTTGGTCCTCCACACCATTGTAGCCTGGGTCATCCACTCCATCGTAGCCTGGGTCATCCACAAATTGTAGCCTGGGTCATCAACACCATTGTAGCCTGGGTCATCCACACCATTGTAGCCTGGGTCATCCACACCATTGTAGCCTGGGTCATCCACAACATTGTAGCCTGGGTCAACCACACCATTGTAGCATGGGTAACCCACACCATTGTAGCCTGGTCATCCACAACATTGTAGCCTGCGTCATCCACACCATTGTAGCCTGGGTCATCCACACAGTTGTAGACTGGGTCATCCACACCTTTGTAGCCTGGGTCATCCACACCATTGTAGCCTGGGTCATCCACAACATTGTAGCCTGGGTCATCCACTCCATTGTAGCCTGGATCATCTACACCATTGTAGCCTGAGCCATCCACACCATTATAGCCTGGGTCATCCACACCAAGGTAGGCTGGATCATCCACAACAATAAAGCCTGGGTCATCCACACCATTGTAGCCTGAGTCATCCACACTCTTGCAGCCTGGATCATCGACACCATTGTAGCCTGGGACATCCACACCATTGTAGCCTGGGTCATCCACACCATTGTATCCTGTGTCACCCAAACCATTGTAGCCTGCGTCTTCCACACCATTGTTGCTTGGGTTATCCACTCCATTGTAGCCCGGGTCATCCACACCATTGTAGCCTGATCATCCTCTCCATTGTAGCCTGGGTCATCCACACCATTTTAGCCTGGGTCAACCACACCATTCCAGCATGGATCATCCACACAATTGCAGTCTGGGTCATCCACACCATTCCAGCATGGATCATCCACAGCATTGTTGCCTGTGTCATCCACACCATTATAGCCTGAGTCATCCACACCATTGTAGCCTGGGTCACCCACACAATTGTAGCCTGAGTTATCCACATCATTGTATCCTGGGTCATCCTCACCATTGTAGCCTAGGTGATCCACATCATTGTAGCCTGGGTCATCCACACCATTGTAGCCTGGGTCATCCACAACATTGTTGCCTGGGTCATTCTCACCATTGTAGCCTGGGTCGTCCACACCATTGTAGCTTGGGTCATCCACACCATTGTAGTCTGGGTCATCCACACCATTGTAGCCTGGGTCATCCATACTATTGTAGCCTTGGTCATCCACACCATTGTAGCCTGGGTCATCTACACAATTGTAGCCTGAGTCACGCACACCATTGTAGCCTGGGTCATCCACCATTGTCGCCTGGGTCATCGACACCATTGTAGCATGGGTCATCCACACCATTGTAGCCTGGTCATCCACACCCTTGTAGCCTGGGTCATCCACACCATTGTAGCCTGGGTCATCCACACCATTGCAGCCTGTGTCATCCACACAATTGTAGTCTGGGTCATCCACACCATTGTATCCTGAGTCATCGACACCATTGTAGCCTGGGTCATCCACAATATTGTAGCCTGGGTCACCCACACCATTGTAGCCTGGGTCAACCACACCATTGTAGCATGGGTCACCCACACCATTGAAGCCTGGGTCATCCACACCATTGTAACCTGGGTCATCCACAACATTGTAGCCTGGGTCATCCACACCATTGTAGCCTGGGTCATCCACACCATTGTAGCCTGGGTAATCCACACCATTGCAGCCTGGGTCATCCACACCATCATAGCCTGGGTCATCAACACCATTGTAGCATGGATCTTCGACACAATTGTAGCCTGAGTTATCCACACCATTGTATCCTGTGTCAACCACACCATTGTAGCCTAGGTGATCCACATCATTGTAGCCTGGGTCATCCACACCATTGTAGCCTGGGTCATCCACAACATTGTTGCCTGGGTCATTCTCACCATTGTAGCCTGGGTCGTCCACACCATTGTAGCTTGGGTCATCCACACCATTGTAGTCTGGGTCATCCACACCATTGTAGCCTGGGTCATCCATACTATTGTAGCCTTGGTCATCCACACCATTGTAGCCTGGGTCATCTAGACAATTGTAGCCTGAGTCACCCACACCATTGTAGCCTGGGTCATCCACCATTGTCACCTGGGTCATCGACACCATTGTAGCATGGGTCATCCACACCATTGCAGCCTGTGTCATCCACACAATTGTAGTCTGGGTCATCCACACCATTGTAGCCTGAGTCATCGACACCATTGTAGCCTGGGTCATCCACACAATTGTATCCTGGGTCATTCACACCATTGTAGCCTGGGTCATCAACACCATTGTAGCCTGGGTCATCCACATCATTGTTGCCTGGGTCAATTACACAATTGTAGCCTGGGTCATCCTCACCATTGTAGCCTGGTTCATCAACACCATTGTAGCCTGGGTCATCCACAATATTGTAGCCTGGGTCATCCACACCATTGTAGTCTGGGTCATCCACACCATTGTAGCCTGGGTCATCCATACTATTGTAGCCTTGGTCATCCACACCATTGTAGCCTGGGTCATCTAGACAATTGAAGCCTGAGTCACCCACACCATTGTAGCCTGGGTCATCCACCATTGTCGCCTGGGTCATCGACACCATTGTAGCATGGGTCATCCACACCATTGTAGCCTGGTCATCCACACCCTTGTAGCCTGGGTCATCCACACCATTGTAGCCTGGGTCATCCACACCATTGCAGCCTGTGTCATCCACACAATTGTAGTCTGGGTCATCCACACCATTGTAGCCTGAGTCATCGACACCATTGTAGCCTGGGTCATCCACACAATTGTATCCTGGGTCATTCACACCATTGTAGCCTGGGTCATCAACACCATTGTAGCCTGGGTCATCCACATCATTGTTGCCTGGGTCAATTACACAATTGTAGCCTGGGTCATCCTCACCATTGTAGCCTGGTTCATCAACACCATTGTAACCTGGGTCATCCACAATATTGTAGCCTGGGTCACCCACACCATTGTAGCCTGGGTCAACCATACCATTGTAGCATGGGTCACCCACACCATTGAAGCCTGGGTCATCCACACCATTGTAGCCTGGGTCATCCACAACATTGTAGCCTGGGTCATCCACACCATTGTAGCCTGGGTCATCCACACCATTGTAGCCTGGGTAATCCACACCATTGTAGCCTGGGTCATCCACACCATCATAGCCTGGGTCATCAACACCATTGTAGCATGGATCTTCGACACAATTGCAGCCTGAGTTATCCACACCATTGCATCCTGTGTCATCCAAACCATTGTAGCCTAGGTGATCCACATCATTGTAGCCTAGGTCATCCACACCATTGTAGCCTGGGTCATCCACAACATTGTTGCCTGGGTCATTCTCACCATTGTAGCCTGGGTCGTCCACACCATTGTAGCTTGGGTCATCCACACCATTGTAGTCTGGGTCATCCACACCATTGTAGCCTGCGTCATCCATACTATTGTAGCCTTAGTCATCCACACCATTGTAGCCTGGGCCATCTACACAATTGTAGCCTGAGTCACCCACACCATTGTAGCCTGGGTCATCCACCATTGTCGCTTGGGTCATCGACACCATTGTAGCATGGGTCATCCACACCATTGTAGCCAGGTCATCCACACCCTTGTAGCCTGGGTCATCCACACCATTGTAGCCTGGGTCATCCACACCATTGCAGCCTGTGTCTTCCACACAATTGTAGTCTGGGTCATCCACACCATTGTAGCCTGAGTCATCGACACCATTGTAGCCTGGGTCATCCATACAATTGTATCCTGGGTCATTCACACCATTGTAGCCTGGGTCATCAACACCATTGTAGCCTGGGTCATCCACATCATTGTTGCCTGGGTCAATTACACAATTGTAGCCTGGGTCATCCTCACCATTGTAGCCTGGTTCATCAAAACCATTGTAGCCTGGGTCATCCACAATATTGTAGCCTGGGTCACCCACAACATTGTAGCCTGGGTCAACCACACCATTGTAGCATGGGTCACCCACACCATTGTAGCATGTGTCATCCACCCCATTGTAGCCTGAGTCATCCACACGATTGTAGCCTGGGTCATCCACACCATTGTAGCCTGGATCTTCGACACAATTGTAGCCTGAGTTATCCACACCATTGTGGCCTGGGTCATCCACACCATTGTAGCCTGGGTCATCCTCACCATTGTAGCCTGGATCATCTACACCATTGTAGCCTGAGTCATCCACACCATTGTAGCCTGGGTCAATCACACCCAGGTAGGCCGGATCATCCTCACCATTGTAGCCTGTATCATCTACACCATTGAAGCCTTGATCATGCACACCATTGTAGCCTATGTCACCCTCACCATTGTAGCTTGGGTCATCCACACCATTGCAGCCTGGGTCATCCACACCATTGTAGCATGGGTCATCCACAACAATGTAGTCTGGGTCATCCACACCATTGTAGCCTGAGTCATCCACACCATGTAGCCTGGATCATCGACACCATTGTAGCCTGGGTCATCCACACCATTGTAGCCTGGGTCATCCACACCATTGTAGCCTGGGTCATCCACACCATTGTAGCCTGGGTCATCCACACCATCGTAGCCTGGGTCACCCACACCATTGCAGCCTGGGTCATCCACATCATTATAGCCTGGGTTATCCACTCCATTATAGCCCGGGTCTTCCACACCATTGTAGCCTTGGTCATCCAGACCATTGTAGCCTGGGTCATCCACCCCATTGTTGCCTGGGTCAATTACACAATTGTAGCCTGGGTCATCCTCACCATTGTAGCCTGGTTCATCAACACCATTGTAGCCTGGGTCATCCACAATATTGTAGCCTGGGTCACCCACAACATTGTAGCCTGGGTCAACCACACCATTGTAGCATGGGTCTCCCACACCATTGAAGCCTTGGTCATCCACACCATTGTAGCCTGGGTCATCCACAACATTGTAGCCTGGGTCATCCACACCATTGTAGCCTGGGTCATCCACACCATTGTAGCCTGGGTCATCCACACCATTGTAGCCTGGGTCATACACACCATTGAAGCCTGGGTCATCAACACCATTGTAGCCTGGGTCATCTACAGCATTTTAGCCTGAGTCATCCACACCATTGTAGCCTGGGTCATCCACGCCATTGTAGCCTGGATCATCCACACCATTGTAGCATGGTTCACCCACACCATTGAAGCCTGAGTCATCCACACCATTCTAGCCTGGGTTATCCACTCCATTGTAGCCCGTGTCTTCCACACCATTGTAGCCTGGGTCATCCACACCATTGTAGCCTTGGTCATCCACAACATTGTAGCCTGGTTCATCCACACCATTGTAGCCTGGATCGTCCACACCATTGTAGCCTAGGTCATCCACACCATTGTAGCCTGGGTCATCCACAACATTGTTGCCTGGGTCATTCTCACCATTGTAGCCTGGGTCGTCCACACCATTGTAGCTTGGGTCATCCACACCATTGTAGTCTGGGTCATCCACACCATTGTAGCCTGGGTCATCCACACTATTGTAGCCTTGGTCATCCACACCATTGTAGCCTGTGTCATCTACACAATTGTAGAATGAGTCACCCACACCATTGTAGCCTGGGTCATCCACCATTGTCGCCTGGGTCATCGACACCATTGCAGCATGGGTCATCCACACAGTTGTAGCCTGGTCATCCACACCCTTGTAGCCTGGGTCATCCACACCATTGTATCCTGGGTCATCCACGCCATTGCAGCCTGTGTCATCCACACAATTGTAGTCTGGGTCATCCACACATTGTAGCCTGAGTCATCGACACCATTGTAGCCTGGGTCATCCACGCAATTGTATCCTGGGTCATTCACACCATTGTAGCCTGGTTCATCAACACCATTGTAGCCTTGGTCATCCACATCATTGTTGCCTGGGTCAATTACACAATTGTAGCCTGGGTCATCCTCACCATTGTAGCCTGGTTCATCAACACCATTGTAGCCTGGGTCATCCACAATATTGTAGCCTGGGTCACCCACACCATTGTAGCCTGGGTCAACCACACCATTGTAGCCTGGGTCATCCACACCATTGTAGCCTGGGTCATCCACAACATTGTAGCCTGGGTCATCCACACCATTGTAGCCTGGGTCATCCACACCATTGTAGCCTGGGTAATCCACACCATCGTAGCCTGGATCATACACACCATTGTAGCCTGGGTCATCAACACCATTGTAGCCTGGGTCATCTACACCATTGTAGCCTGAGTCATCCACACCATTGTAGCCTGGGTCATCCACGCCATTGTAGCCTGGATCATCCACACCATTGTAGCATGGTTCATCCACACCATTGTAGCCTGGATCATGCACACCATTGTAGCCAATGTCACCCACACTATTGCAGCTTGGATCATCCACACCTTTGTAGCCTGTGTCATCCACACCATTGTAGCATGGATCATCCACAACAATGTAGCCTGGGTCATCCACACCATTGTAGCCTGAGTCATCCACACCATTGTAGCCTGGATCATCCACACCATTGTAGCCTGGGTCATCCGCACCATTGTAGCGTGGGTCATTCACACCATTGTAGCCTGGGTCATCCACACCATCGTATCCTGGGTCACCCACACCATTGAAGCCTGAGTCATCCACACCATTCTAGCCTGGGTTATCCACTCCATTGTAGCCCGTGTCTTCCACACTATTGTAGCCTGGGTCATCCACACCATTGTAGCCTTGGTCATCCACAACATTGTATCCTTGTTCATCCACACCATTGTAGCCTGGATCGTCCACACCATTGAAGCCTGGGTCATCCACACCACGGTAGCCTGGGTCATCCACACCATTTTAGCCTTGGTCATCCACACCATCGTAGCCTGCGTCACCCACAAAATTGAATCCTGGGTCATCCACACCATTGTAGCCTGGGTTATCCACTCCATTGTAGCCCGGTCATCCACACCATTGTAGCCTGGGTCATCCACACCATTGTAGCCTTGGTCATCCACAACATTGTTGCCTGGGTCATCCACACCATTGTAGCCTGGGATGTCCACACCATTGTAACCTGATCATCCACTCCATTGTGGACTGGGTCATCCACACCTTTTTAGCCTGGGTCATCAACACCATTGTAGCCTGGATCATCCACACAATTGCAGTCTGGGTCATCCACACCATTGTAGCCTGGGTTAACCACACAATTGTAGCCTGATTCATCCCCACCATTGTAGCCTGAATCTTCGACACATTTGTTGCCTGTGTTATCCACACTATTGAAGCCTGGGTCATTCACACCATTGTAACCTTGGTAATCAACACAATTGCAGCCTGGGTCATACACACCATTGTAGCCTGTGTCATCCACACAATTGTAGTCTGGGTCATCCACATTATTGTAGAGTGGGTCATTAACACCATTGTAGCCTGGGTCATCCACAACTTTGTAGCCTGGGACATCCACACAATTGTATCCTCGTCATCCACACCATTGTATCCTGGGTCATCCACACCATTGTATCTTGGGTCATCCACACCATTGTAGCCTGGGTCATCCACAACATTGTTGCCTGGGTCATACACACCATTGTAGCCTAGGTCGTCCACACCATTGTAGCTTGGGTCATCCACATCATTGTAGCGTGGGTTATCCACACCATTGCAGCCTGGTTCATCAACACCATTGTAGCCTGGTCATCCACACCATTGTAGCCTGGGTCATCTACACAATTGTAGCCTGGGTCATCCACCCCATTATAGCCTGAGTCATCCACACCATTGTAGCCTGGGTCATCCAGAGAATTGTAGCCTTGGTCATCCACACCATAGTAGCCTGGGTCATACACACCATTGTAGCCTGTGTCATCCACACACTTGTAGTCTGGGTCATAAACACCATTGTAGCCTGAGTCATCGACTCCACTGTAGCCTGAGTCATCCACACAATTGTGTCCTTGGTCATTCACACCATTGTAGCCTGGGTCACCAACACCATTGTAGCCTGGGTCATCCACATCATTGTTGCCTGGGTCAATTACACAATTGTAGCCTGGGTCATCCTCACCATTGTAGCCTGGTTCACCAACACCATTGTAGCGTGGGTCTTCCACACCATTGTAGCCTGTGTCATCCACACCATTGTAGCCTGGGTCAACCACACCATTGTAGCATGGGTCACCCACGCCATTGAAGCCTGAGTCATCCACACCATTGTAGCCTGGGTCATCCAACACATTGTAGCCTGGGTCATCCACACCATTGTAGCCTGGGTCATCCACACCATTGTAGCCTGGGTAATCCACACCATTGTAGCCTGGGTCATACACACCATTGTAGCCTGGGTCATCAACACCATTGTAGCCTGAGTCATCCACACCATTGTAGCCTGGATCATCCACAGCATAGTAGCATGGTTCATCCACACCGTTTTAGCCTGGTTCATGCACACATTGTAGCCATTGTCCCCCACACCATTGGAGCTTGGGTCATCCACTCCTTTGTAGCCTGTGTCATCCACACCATTGTAGCATGGATCATCCACAACAATGTAGCCTGGGTCATCCACACCATTGTAGCCTGAGTCATCCACAAAATTGTAGCCTGGATCATTCACACCATTGTAGCCTGGGTTAACCACACAATTGTAGCCTGAATCATCAACACCATTGTAGCCTGGATCTTCGACACATTTGTTGCCTGTGTTATCCACACTATTGAAGCTTGGGTCATCCACACCATTGCAGCCTTGGTATTCCACACAATTGCAGCCTTGGCCCTCCACACCATTGTAGCCTGGGTCATCCACACCATCGTAGCCTGGGTCTTCCACAAATTGTTGCCTGGGTCATCCACACCATTGTAGCCTGGGTCATCCTCATCATTGTAGCCTGGGTCATCAACACCATTGTAGCCTGGGTCATCCACAACATTGTAGCCTGGGTCAACCATACCATTGTAGCATGGGTAACCCACACCAATGTAGTTTGGGTCATTCACACCATTGTAAATTGGGTCATCCACAACATTGTAGCCGTGGTCATCCACACCATTGTAGCCTGGGTCATCCACACAATTGTAGCCTGGGTCATCCACACCATTGTAGACTGGGTCATCCACACCATTGTAGCCTGGGTCATCCACACCATTGTAGCCTTGGTCATCCACACCTTTGTAGCCTGGATCATCTACACCATTGTAGCCTGAGCCATCCACACCATTGTAGCCTGGGTCATCCACAACAAGGTAGGCTAGATCATCCACACCATTGTAGCATGGTTCATAAACACCATTGTAGCCTGGATCATGCACACCATTGTAGCCTATGTCACCCACAACATTGTAGCTTGGGTTATCCACACCATTGTAGAATGGGTCATTCACACCATTGTAGCATGGATCATCCACAACAATGTAGCCTGGGTCATCCACACCATTGTAGCCTGAGTCATCCACACTCTTGTAGCCTGGATCATCGACACCATTGTAGCCTGGGTCATCCACACCTTTGTAGCCTTGGTCATCCACACCATTGTAACCTGGGTCACCCACACCATTGCAGCCTGGGTCATCCACACCATTGTAGCCTTGGTTATCCACTCCATTGTAACCCGGGTCATCCACACCATTGTAGCCTGGGTCATCCACACCATTGTAGCCTGATCATCCTCTCCATTGTTGCCTGGGTCATCCACACCATTTTAGCCTTGGTCATCCACACAATTGTTGCTTGGATCATCCACACAATTGCAGTCTGGGTCATCCACACCATTGTAGCATGGATCATCCAAAGCATTGTACCCTTGGTCATCCACACCATTATAGCCTGAGTCATCCACACCATTGTAGCCTGGGTCATCCACAGAATTGTAGCCTGGGTCATCCACACCATCGTAGCCTGGGTCATCAACACCATTGTAGCCTGGATCTTCGACACAATTGTAGCCTGAGTTATCCACACCATTGTGGCCTGGGTCATCCACACCATTGTAGCCTGGGTCATCCTCACCATTGTAGCCTGGATCATCTACACCATTGTAGCCTGGATCATCCACACCATTGTAGCATGGTTCATCCACACCTTTGTAGCCTGGATCATGCACACCATTGTAGCCAATGTCACCCACACCATTGCAGCTTGGGTCATCCACACCTTTGTAGACTGTGTCATCCACACCATTGTAGCATGGATCATCCACAACAATGTAGCCTGGGTCATCCACACCATTGTAGCCTGAGTCATCCACACCATTGTAGCCTGGATCATCCACACCATTGTAGCCTGGGTCATTCACACCATTGTAGCCTGGGTCATCCACACCATTGTAGCCTGGGTCATTCACACCATTGTAGCCTGGGTCATCCACACCATCGCAGCCTGGGTCACCCACACCATTGAAGCCTGAGTCATCCACACCATTCTAGCCTGGGTTATCCACTCCATTGTAGCCCGTGTCTTCCACACTATTGTAGCCTGGGTCATCCACACCATTGTAGCCTGGGTCATCCACATCATTGTTGCCTGGGTCAATTACACAATTGTAGCCTGGGTCATCCTCACCATTGTAGCCTGGTTCATCAACACCATTGTAGCCTGGGTCATCCACAATATTGTAGCCTGGGTCACCCACAACATTGTAGCCTGGGTCAACCACACCATTGTAGCATGGGTCTCCCACACCATTGAAGCCTTGGTCATCCACACCATTGTAGCCTGGGTCATCCACAACATTGTAGCCTGGGTCATCCACACCATTGTAGCCTGGGTCATCCACACCATTGTAGCCTGGGTAATCCACACCATTGTAGCCTGGGTCATACACACCATTGAAGCCTGGGTCATCAACACCATTGTAGCCTGGGTCATCTACAGCATTTTAGCCTGAGTCATCCACACCATTGTAGCCTGGGTCATCCACGCCATTGTAGCCTGGATCATCCACACCATTGTAGCATGGTTCACCCACACCATTGAAGCCTGAGTCATCCACACCATTCTAGCCTGGGTTATCCACTCCATTGTAGCCCGTGTCTTCCACACCATTGTAGCCTGGGTCATCCACACCATTGTAGCCTTGGTCATCCACAACATTGTAGCCTGGTTCATCCACACCATTGTAGCCTGGATCGTCCACACCATTGTAGCCTGGGTCATCCACACCATTGTAGCCTGGGTCATCCACAACATTGTTGCCTGGGTCATTCTCACCATTGTAGCCTGGGTCGTCCACACCATTGTAGCTTGGGTCATCCACACCATTGTAGTCTGGGTCATCCACACCATTGTAGCCTGGGTCATCCATACTATTGTAGCCTTGGTCATCCACACCATTGTAGCCTGGGTCATCTACACAATTGTAGCCTGAGTCACCCACACCATTGTAGCCTGGGTCATCCACCATTGTCGCCTGGGTCATCGACACCATTGTTGCATTGGTCGTCCACACCATTGTAGCCTGGTCATCCACACCCTTGTAGCCTGGGTCATCCACACCATTGTATCCTGGGTCATCCACACCATTGCAGCCTGTGTCATCCACACAATTGTAGTCTGGGTCATCCACACTATTGTAGCCTGAGTCATCGACACCATTGTAGCCTGGGTCATCCACGCAATTGTATCCTGGGTCATTCACACCATTGTAGCCTGGGTCATCAACACCATTGTAGCCTTGGTCATCCACATCATTGTTGCCTGGGTCAATTACACAATTGTAGCCTGGGTCATCCTCACCATTGTAGCCTGGTTCATCAACACCATTGTAGCCTGGGTCATCCACAATATTGTAGCCTGGGTCACCCACACCATTGTAGCCTGGGTCAACCACACCATTGTAGCCTGGGTCATCCACACCATTGTAGCCTGGGTCATCCACAACATTGTAGCCTGGGTCATCCACACCATTGTAGCCTGGGTCATCCACACCATTGTAGCCTGGGTAATCCACACCATCGTAGCCTGGATCATACACACCATTGTAGCCTGGGTCATCAACACCATTGTAGCCTGGGTCATCTACACCATTGTAGCCTGAGTCATCCACACCATTGTAGCCTGGGTCATCCACGCCATTGTAGCCTGGATCATCCACACCATTGTAGCATGGTTCATCCACACCATTGTAGCCTGGATCATGCACACCATTGTAGCCAATGTCACCCACACTATTGCAGCTTGGATCATCCACACCTTTGTAGCCTGTGTCATCCACACCATTGTAGCATGGATCATCCACAACAATGTAGCCTGGGTCATCCACACCATTGTAGCCTGAGTCATCCACACCATTGTAGCCTGGATCATCCACACCATTGTAGCCTGGGTCATCCGCACCATTGTAGCGTGGGTCATTCACACCATTGTAGCCTGGGTCATCCACACCATCGTATCCTGGGTCACCCACACCATTGAAGCCTGAGTCATCCACACCATTCTAGCCTGGGTTATCCACTCCATTGTAGCCCGTGTCTTCCACACTATTGTAGCCTGGGTCATCCACACCATTGTAGCCTTGGTCATCCACAACATTGTATCCTTGTTCATCCACACCATTGTAGCCTGGATCGTCCACACCATTGAAGCCTGGGTCATCCACACCACGGTAGCCTGGGTCATCCACACCATTTTAGCCTTGGTCATCCACACCATCGTAGCCTGCGTCACCCACAAAATTGAATCCTGGGTCATCCACACCATTGTAGCCTGGGTTATCCACTCCATTGTAGCCCGTGTCATCCACACCATTGTAGCCTGGGTCATCCACACCATTGTAGCCTTGGTCATCCACAACATTGTTGCCTGGGTCATCCACACCATTGTAGCCTGGGATGTCCACACCATTGTAACCTGATCATCCACTCCATTGTGGACTGGGTCATCCACACCTTTTTAGCCTGGGTCATCAACACCATTGTAGCCTGGATCATCCACACAATTGCAGTCTGGGTCATCCACACCATTGTAGCCTGGGTTAACCACACAATTGTAGCCTGATTCATCCCCACCATTGTAGCCTGAATCTTCGACACATTTGTTGCCTGTGTTATCCACACTATTGAAGCCTGGGTCATTCACACCATTGTAACCTTGGTAATCAACACAATTGCAGCCTGGGTCCTCCACACCATTGTAGCCTGGGTCATCCACACCATCGTAGCCTGGGTCATCCACATTATTGTAGCCTGGGTCATCCACACCATTGTAGCCTGGGTCATCCACAATATTTTAGCCTGGGTCATCCACACAATTGTAGCCTGGTCATCCACACCATTGTATCCAGGGTCATACACTCCATTGTATCTTGGGTCATCCACACCATTGTAGCCTGGGTCATCCACAACATTGTTGCCTGGGTCATACACACCATTGTAGCCTAGGTCGTCCACACCATTGTAGCTTGGGTCATCCACACCATTGTAGTCTTGGTCATCCACACCATTGTAGCCTGGGTCATCTACACCATTGTAGCCTTGGTCATCCACACCATTGTAGCCTGGGTCATCTACACAATTGTAGCCTATGTCATCCACACCATTGTAGCCTGGGTCATCCACACCATTGTAGCCTGGTCATCCACACCCTTGTATCCTGGGTCATCCACACCATTGTAGCCTGGGTCAACCACACCATTGTAGCCTGTGTCATCCACACAATTGTACTCTGGGTCATCTACACCATGGTAGCCTGAGTCATCGACACCATTGTAGCCTGGGTCATCCACACAATTGTATCCTGGGTCATTCACACCATTGTAGCCTGGGTCATCAACACCATTGTAGCCTGGGTCATCCACATCATGTTGCCTGGGTCAATTACACAATTGTAGCCTGGGTCATCCTCACCATTGTAGCCTGGGTCATCCACATCATGTTGCCTGGGTCATCCACACCATTGTAGCCTGGGTCATCCTCACCATTGTAGCCTTGTTCATCAACACCATTGTAGCATGGGTCACCCACACCATTGAAGCCTGGGTCATCCACACCATTGTAGCCTGGGTCATCCATAACATTGTAGCCTGGGTCATCCACACCAATGTAGCCTGGGTCATCCACACCATTGTAGCCTGGGTAATCCACACCATTGTAGCCTGGGTCATACACACCATTGTAGCCTGGGTCATCAACACCATTGTAGCCTGAGTCATCCACACCATTGTAGCCTGGATCATCCACAGCATTGTAGCATGGTTCATCCACACCATTTTAGCCTGGATCATGCACAACATTGTAGCCATTGTCCCCCACACCATTGCAGCTTGGGTCATCCACACCTTTGTAGCCTGTGTCATCCACACCATTGTAGCATGGATCATCCACAACAATGTAGCCTGGGTCATCCACACCATTGTAGCCTGAGTCATCCACAAAATTGTAGCCTGGATCATTCACACCATTGTAGCCTGGGTTAACCACACAATTGTAGCCTGAATCATCAACACCATTGTAGCCTGGATCTTCGACACATTTGTTGCCTGTGTTATCCACACTATTGAAGCTTGGGTCATCCACACCATTGCAGCCTTGGTATTCCACACAATTGCAGCCTTGGCCCTCCACACCATTGTAGCCTGGGTCATCCACACCATCGTAGCCTGGGTCTTCCACAAATTGTAGCCTGGGTCATCAACACCATTGTAGCCTGGGTCATCCACACCATTGTAGCCTGGGTCATCCACACCATTGTAGCCTGGGTCATCCAAAACATTGTAGCCTGGGTCAACCACACCATTGTAGCATGGGTAACCCACACCATTGTAGCCTGGTCATCCACGCCATTGTAGACTTGGTCATCCACAACATTGTAGCCTGGGTCATCCACACCATTGTAGCCTGGGTCATCCACACAATTGTAGCCTGGGTCATCCACACCTTTGTAGCCTTGGTCATCCACACCATTGTAGCCTGGGTCATCCACAACATTGTAGCCTGGGTCATCCACACCATTGTAGCCTGGATCATCTACACCATTGTAGCCTGAGCCATCCACAACATTATAGCCTGGGTCATCCACACCAAGGAAGGCTGGATCATGCACACCATTGAAGCATGGTTCATCCACACCATTGTAGCCTGGATAATGCACACCATTGTAGCCTATGTCACCCACGCCATTGTAGTTTGGGTCATCCACACCATTGTAGCCTGGGTCATTCACACCATTGTAGCATGGATCATCCACAACAATAAAGCCTGGGTCATCCACACCATTGTAGCCTGAGTCATCCACACTCTTGTAGCCTGGATCATCGACACCATTGTAGCCTGGGACATCCACACCATTGTAGCATGGGTCATCCACACCATTGTATCCTGGGTCACCCAAACCATTGTAGCCTGGGTCTTCCACACCATTGTAGCTTGGGTTATCCACTCCATTGTAGCCCGGGTCATCCACACCATTGTAGCTTGGGTCATCCACACCATTGTAGCCTGATCATCCTCTCCATTGTAGCCTGGGTCATCCACACCATTTTAGCCTGGGTCAACCACACCATTCCAGCATGGAGCATCCACACAATTGCAGTCTGGGTCATCCACACCATTCCAGCATGGATCATCGACAGCATTGTTGCCTGTGTCATCCACACCATTATAGCCTGAGTCATCCACACCATTGTAGCCTGGGTCACCCACAGAATTGTAGCCTGGGTCATCCACACCATTGTAGCCTGAGTCATCCACACCATTGTAGCCTGGATCTTCGACACAATTGAAGCCTGAGTTATCCACACCATTGTAGCCAGGGTCATCCACACCATTCTAGCCTTGGTAATCCACAACATTGTAGCATGGATCCTCCACACCAATGTAGCCTGGATCATCCACACCATCGTAGCCTGGGTCATCCACATTATTGTAGTCTGGGTCGTCCACACCATTGTAGCTTGGGTCATCCACACCATTGTAGTCTGGGTCATCGACACCATTGTAGCCTGGGTCATCCATACTATTGTAGCCTTGGTCATCCACACCATTGTAGCCTGGGTCATCTACACAATTGTAGCCTGAGTCACCCACACCATTGTAGCCTGGGTCATCCACCACTGTCGCCTGGGTCATCGACACCATTGTAGCATGGGTCATCCACACCATTGTAGCCTGGTCATCCACACCCTTGTAGCCTGGGTTATCCACACCATTGTAGCCTGGGTCATCCACACCATTGCAGCCTGTGTCATCCACACAATTGTAGTCTGGGTCATCCACACCATTGTAGCCTGAGTCATCGACACCATTGTAGCCTGGGTTATCCACACAATTGTATCCTGGGTCATTCACACCATTGTAGCCTGGGTCATCAACACCATTGTAGCCTGGGTCATCCATATCATTGTTGCCTGGGTCAATTACACAATTGTAGCCTGGGTCATCCTCACCATTGTAGCCTGGTTCATCAACACCATTGTAGCCTGGGTCATCCACAATATTGTAGCCTGGGTCACCCACACCATTGTAGCCTGGGTCAACCACACCATTGTAGCATGGGTCACCCACACCATTGAAGCCTTGGTCATCCACACCATTGTAGCCTGGGTCATCCACACCATTGTAGCCTGGGTCATCCACACCATTGTAGCCTGGGTAATCCACACTATTGTAGCCTGGGTCATACACACCATTGAAGCCTGGGTCATCAACACCATTGTAGCCTGGGTCATCTACACCATTGTAGCCTGAGTCATCCACACCATTGTAGCCTGGGTCATCCACGCCATTGTAGCCTGGATCATCCACACCATTGTAGCATGGTTCATCCACACCTTTGTAGCCTGGATCATGCACACCATTGTAGCCAATGTCACCCACACCATTGCAGCTTGGGTCATCCACACCTTTGTAGACTGTGTCATCCACACCATTGTAGCATGGATCATCCACAACAATGTAGCCTGGGTCATCCACACCATTGTAGCCTGAGTCATCCACACCATTGTAGCCTGGATCATCCACACCATTGTAGCCTGGGTCGTCCACACCATTGTAGCCTGGGTCATTCACACCATTGTAGCCTGGGTCATCCACACCATCGTAGACTGGGTCACCCACACCATTGAAGCCTGAGTCATCCACACCATTCTAGCCTGGGTTATCCACTCCATTGTAGCCCGTGTCTTCCACACTATTGTAGCCTGGGTCATCCACACCATTGTAGCCTTGGTCATCCACAACATTGTAGCCTTTTTCATCCACACCATTGTAGCCTGGATCGTCCACACCATTGAAACCTGGGTCATCCACACCACTGTAGCCTGGGTCATCCACACCATTGTAGCCGGGGTCATCCACACCATCGTAGCCTGCGTCACCCACACCATTGAATCCTGGGTCATCCACACCATTGTATCCTGGGTTATCCACTCCATTGTAGCCCGTGTCATCCACACCATTGTAGCCTGGGTCATCCACACCATTGTAGCCTTGGTCATCCACAACATTGTTGCCTGGGTCATCCACACCATTGTAGCCTGGGATGTCCACACCATTGTAACCTGATCATCCACACCATTGTAGACCGGGTCATCCACACCTTTTTAGCCTGGGTCATCAACACCATTGTAGCCTGGATCATCCACACAATTGCAGTCTGGGTCATCCACACCATTGTAGCCTGGGTTTACCACAAAATTGTAGCCTGATTCATCCACACCATTGTAGCCAGGATCTTCGACACAATTGTTGCCTGAGTTATCCACACCATTGTTGCCTGGGTCATCCACACCATTGTAGCCTTTGGTAATCAACACAATTGTAGCCTGGGTCCTCCACACAATTGTAGCCTGGGTCATCCACACCATCGTAGCCTGGGTCATCCACATTATTGTAGTCTGGGTCATCCACACCATTGTAGCCTGGGTCATCCACAACATTGTAGCCTGGGTCATCCACACAATTGTAGCCTGGTCATCCACACCATTGTATCCTGGGTCATCCACACCATTGTATCTTGGGTCATCCACACCATTGTAGCCTGGGTCATCCACAACATTGTTGCCTGGGTCATCCACACCATTGTAGCCTAGGTCGTCCACACCATTGTAGCTTGGGTCATCCACACCATTGTAATCTGGGTCATCCACACCATTGTAGCCTGGGTCATCTACACAATTGTAGCCTATGTCATCCACACCATTGTAGCCTGGGTCATCCACACCATTGTAGCCCGGTCATCCACACCCTTGTATCCTGGGTCAACCACACCATTGTAGCCTGGGTCATCCACACCATTGTAGCCTGTGTCATCCACACATTTGTAGTCTGGGTCATCTACACCATCGTAGCCTGAGTCATCGACACCATTGTAGCCTGGGTCATCCACACAATTGTATCCTGGGTCATCCACATCATTGTTGCCTGGGTCAATTACACAATTGTAGCCTGGGTCATCCTCACCATTGTAGCCTGGTTCATCAACACCATTGTAGCCTGGGTCATCCACACCATTGTAGCCTGGGTCATCCACACCATTGTAGCCTGGGTCATCCACATCATCGTAGCCTGGGTCGTCCACATTATTGTTGCCTGGGTCATCCACACCATTGTAGCCTGGGTCATCCACAATATTGTAGCCTGGGTCATCCACACAATTGTAGCCTGGTCATCCACACCATTGCATCCTGGGTCATACACACCATGGGTATCTTGGATCATCCACACCATTGTAGCCTTGGTCATCCACAGCATTGTTGCCTGGGTCATCCACACCATTGTAGCCTGGGTCGTCCGCACCATTGTAGCTTGGGTCATCCACACCATTGTAGTCTGGGTCATCCACATCATTGTAGCCTGGGTCATCCACACTATTGTAGCCTTGGTCATCCACACCATTGTAGCCTGGGTCATCTGCACAATTGTAGCCTGGGTCATCCACACCATTGTAGCCTAGGTCGTCCGCACCATTGTAGCTTGGGTCATCCACACCATTGTAGTCTGGGTCATCCACACCATTGTAGCCTGGGTCATCTACACTATTGTAACCTTGGTCATCCACACCATTGTAGCCTGGGTCATCTGCACAATTGTAGCCTGGGTCATCCACACCATTGTAGCCTTGGTCATCCACACTATTGTCGCCTGGGTCATCGACACCATTGTAACCTGGGTCATCCACACCATTGTAGCCTGGTCATCCACACCCTTGTAGCCTGGGTCATCCACACCATTGTAGCCTGGGTCATCCACACCATTGTGGCCTGTGTCATCCACACAATTGTAGTCTGGGTCATCCACACCATTGTAGCCTGAGTCATCGACACCACTGTAGCCTGGGTCATCCACACAATTGTATCCTGGGTCATTCACGCCATTGTAGCCTGGGTCATCAACACCATTGTAGTCTGGGCCATCCACATCATTGTTGCCTGGGTCAATTACACAATTGTAGCCTGGGTCATCCTCACCATTGTAGTTTGGTTCATCAACACCATTGTAGCCTTGGTCATCCACACCATTGTAGCCTGGGTCATCCACACCATTGTAGCCTGGGTCAACTACACCATTGTAGCATGGGTCACCCACATCATTGTAGCCTGGGTCATCCACACCATTGTAGCCTGGGTCATCCACAACATTGTAGCATGGGTCATCCACACCATTGCAGCCTGGGTCATCCACACCATTGTAGCCTGGGTCATCCACAACATTGTAGCCTGGTTCGTCCACACTATTGTAGCATGGTTCATCCACACCATTGTAGCCTGGGTCATCCACACCATTGTAGCCTGGATCATCCACACCATTGTAGCATGGTTCATCCACACCATTGTAGCCTGGGTCATCCACACCATTGTAGCCTGGGTCATCCACACAATTGTAGCATGGATCATCAACAACAATGTAGCCTGGGTCATCCACACCATTGTAGCCTGGGTCATCCACGTCTTCGTACTGATACAATATTTATCACCAGTTCACTAGATTCACTGAAATACAAGTCTGGCAAGGCAATACACAAGGCTGTGCTCATGTCAGGTCTGCCAGATCTTAACCAGTGTGGATAACCCACTCTTATATGGACCAATATGTCTACATTGTCCCACTGAACAAGGAATGGCGATGCCAGAACTATATATTCATTATAGCAGGTCATCCGCTGTACCTGCAGTCTGACCTCTGAAGTGAAATGGATCCTTCTCAGTATTTCCAAGTCAGTGACAGTTAATAGGAAAAATAAGTTGTAGACGATGCGAATAACGAATATAAACAACATAGAGAAGTGAAAGACGACACGAATATGAATCGTTAATAGTGTTACAACACTGTTTATATTTATCCTGCGAGGAAGAGTAATTTCTATGACGTAAATTTTAATTAAAGTAGTTTTTAAAATATAATTATAACTGGGAGAAAAAACATTAGCTACTAAGTTTTATAGAGGTTTAATAATCTAAATTATGTTGTTTAGGGTATATATTACATATATTTAGAAATTATGATAATCTTAATGGGTGCATGTATTTATAAATTAATTTTTCAAGACTGAATAATAAAATATAAAATTTAACTCCACTAATTAGTGTGCCATTAAGAATGTTACTTAATAAACACACACACGCACACACTCACACACACACAAACACACACACACGCACACACACACACACACACACACACACACACACACACACACATACACAAACACACACACACACACACACATAGCTGCAAGTGGAGAGAATAACAGGAGTTGAATGAGAAAAGCCTGACTATAAAAGAGGGGACTACATAGGGTTGAAGAACTTCCTGCGGGAGGTCCAGTGGGACAGAGAACTGGCAGGAAAGCCAGTAAATGAAATGATGGAATATGTAACAACAAAATGCAAGGAGGCAGTGGAAAGGTTTATTCCCAAGGGCAACAGTAACAATGGGAAGACCAGAGCAAGCCCCTGGTTTACCCGACGGTGTAAGGAGGCAAAAACAAAGTGCAATAGAGAATGGAAAAAGTACAGAAGGCAGAGAACACACGAAAATAGGGAGATCAGTCGCAGAGCCAGGAATGAGTACGCACAGGTAAGGAGGGAGGCCCAGCGACAGTATGAAAATGACATAGCATCGAGAATCAAGACTGACCCGAAACTGTTGTATAGCCACATCAGGAGGAAGACAACAGTCAAAGACCAGGTGATCAGATTAAGGACAGAAGGTGGAGAACTCACAAGAAATGATCAGGAGGTATGTGAGGAGCTGAACAGGAGATTTAAGGAAGTTTTTACAGTAGAGACAGGAAGGGTTGTGGGAAGACAGCACAGAAGGGAACATCAAGAGGGAATATACCAACAAGTGTTGGATGACATACGAACAACTGAGGAGGAGGTGAAGAAGCTCTTAAGTGACCTTGACACCTCAAAGGCGATGGGACCAGACAACATCTCCCCATGGGTCCTTAGAGAAGGAGCAGAGATGCTGTGCGAGCCTGTAACCACAATCTTCAAAACATCCCTTGAAACTGGGCAACTACCTGAGAAATGGAAGACAGCTAATGTAGTCCCCATATTTAAGAAAGGAAACAGAAACGAGGCACTAAACTACAGACCTGTGTCTCTGACATGTATTGTGTGCAAAGTCATGGAGAAGATTATCAGGAGGAGAGTGGTCGAACACCTGGAAAGGAACAAGATCATAAATGAAAACCAGCATGGGTTCATGGAAGGCAAATCTTGTATCACAAATCTCCTGGAGTTTTATGACAAGGTAACAGAAGACACGAGAGAGAGGGGTGGGTAGATTGCGTTTTTCTAGACTGCAGGAAGGCCTTTGACACAGTTCCCCACAAGAGATTAGTGCAGAAGCTGGAGGATCAGGCGCATGTAAAAGGGAGGGCACTGCAATGGATAAGAGAATATCTGACAGGGAGGCAGCAACGAGCCATGGTACGTGAAGAGGTATCACAGTGGGCGCCTGTTACGAGCGGGGTCCCACAGGGATCAGTTCTAGGACCAGTGTTATTTTTTATATATGTGAACGACATGATGGAAGGAATAGACTCTGAAGTGTCCCTGTTCGCAGATGACGTGAAGTTGATGAGAAGAATTAAATCGGACGAGGATGAGGCAGGACTGCAAAGAGACCTGGACAGGCTGGACATGTGGTCCAGCAACTGGCTTCTCGAATTCAATCCAGCCAAATGCAAAGTCATGAAGATTGGGGAGGGGCAAAGAAGGCCGCAGACAGAGTATAGGCTAGGTGGACAAAGACTACAGACCTCACTCAGGGAGAAAGACCTTGGGGTGACCATAACACCGAGCACATCACCGGAGGCACACATCAACCAAATAACCGCTGCAGCATACGGGCGCCTGGCAAACCTGAGAATAGCGTTCCGATACCTTAATAAGGAATCGCTCAAGACACTGTACACTGTGTATGTTAGGCCCATACTGGAGTATGCAGCACCAGTCTGGTACCCACACCTGGTCAAGCACGTCAAGAAGTTAGAGAAAATACAAAGGTTTGCAACAAGGCTAGTCCCAGAGCTCAAGGGAATGTCGTACGAGGAAAGGTTAAGGGAAATCGGACTGACGACACTGGAGGACAGAAGGGTCAGGGGAGACATGATAACGACATACAAGATACCGCGGGGAATAGACAAGGTGGACAGAGATAGGATGTTCCAGAGAGGGGACACAGGGACAAGGGGTCACAACTGGAAGCTGAAGACTCAGACGAGTCACAGGGACGTTAGGAAGTATTTCTTCAGTCACAGAGTTGTCAGCAAGTGGAATAGCCTAGCAAGTGAAGTAGTGGAGGCAGGAACCATACATGGTTTTAAGAAGAGGTTTGACAAAGCTCAGGAAGCAGAGAGAGAGAGGATCCAGTAGCGATCAGTGAAGAGGCGGAGCCAGGAGCTGAGTCTCGACCCCTGCAACCACAATTAGGTGAGTACAATTAGGTGAGTACACACACACACACACACATGCATGCACATACAACAGGCCTAGTGTCTAATCGACATATGCCTAGGACCAAATGGTAACTAACAGCACACACACGCACACACACACACACACACATATATATATATATATATATATATATATATATATATATATATATATATAATATATATATATATAAAAAGTTTTGGAGTGAGATTAACAAGTTAAGAAAGCCTAGAGAACAAATGGATTTGTCAGTTAAAAATAGGAGAGGAGAGTTATTAAATGGAGAGTTAGAGGTATTGGGAAGATGGAAGGAATATTTTGAGGAATTGTTAAATGTTGATGAAGATAGGGAAGCTGTGATTTCGTGTATAGGGCAAGGAGGAATAACATCTTGTAGGAGTGAGGAAGAGCCAGTTGTGAGTGTGGGGGAAGTTCGTGAGGCAGTAGGTAAAATGAAAGGGGGTAAGGCAGCCGGGATTGATGGGATAAAGATAGAAATGTTAAAAGCAGGTGGGGATATAGTTTTGGAGTGGTTGGTGCAATTATTTAATAAATGTATGGAAGAGGGTAAGGTACCTAGGGATTGGCAGAGAGCATGCATAGTTCCTTTGTATAAAGGCAAAGGGGATAAAAGAGAGTGCAAAAATTATAGGGGGATAAGTCTGTTGAGTGTACCTGGTAAAGTGTATGGTAGAGTTATAATTGAAAGAATTAAGAGTAAGACGGAGAATAGGATAGCAGATGAACAAGGAGGCTTTAGGAAAGGTAGGGGGTGTGTGGACCAGGTGTTTACAGTGAAACATATAAGTGAACAGTATTTAGATAAGGCTAAAGAGGTCTTTGTGGCATTTATGGATTTGGAAAAGGCGTATGACAGGGTGGATAGGGGGGCAATGTGGCAGATGTTGCAAGTGTATGGTGTAGGAGGTAGGTTACTGAAAGCAGTGAAGAGTTTTTACGAGGATAGTGAGGCTCAAGTTAGAGTATGTAGGAAAGAGGGAAATTTTTTCCCAGTAAAAGTAGGCCTTAGACAAGGATGTGTGATGTCACCGTGGTTGTTTAATATATTTATAGATGGGGTTGTAAGAGAAGTAAATGCGAGGGTCTTGGCAAGAGGCGTGGAGTTAAAAGATAAAGAATCACACACAAAGTGGGAGTTGTCACAGCTGCTCTTTGCTGATGACACTGTGCTCTTGGGAGATTCTGAAGAGAAGTTGCAGAGTTTGGTGGATGAATTTGGTAGGGTGTGCAAAAGAAGAAAATTAAAGGTGAATACAGGAAAGAGTAAGGTTATGAGGATAACAAAAAGATTAGGTGATGAAAGATTGAATATCAGATTGGAGGGAGAGAGTATGGAGGAGGTGAACGTATTCAGATATTTGGGAGTGGACGTGTCAGCGGATGGGTCTATGAAAGATGAGGTGAATCATAGAATTGATGAGGGAAAAAGAGTGAGTGGTGCACTTAGGAGTCTGTGGAGACAAAGAACTTTGTCCTTGGAGGCAAAGAGGGGAATGTATGAGAGTATAGTTTTACCAACGCTCTTATATGGGTGTGAAGCGTGGGTGATGAATGTTGCAGCGAGGAGAAGGCTGGAGGCAGTGGAGATGTCATGTCTGAGGGCAATGTGTGGTGTGAATATAATGCAGAGAATTCGTAGTTTGGAAGTTAGGAGGAGGTGCGGGATTACCAAAACTGTTGTCCAGAGGGCTGAGGAAGGGTTGTTGAGGTGGTTCGGACATGTAGAGAGAATGGAGCGAAACAGAATGACTTCAAGAGTGTATCAGTCTGTAGTGGAAGGAAGGCGGGGTAGGGGTCGGCCTAGGAAGGGTTGGAGGGAGGGGGTAAAGGAGGTTTTGTGTGCGAGGGGCTTGGACTTCCAGCAGGCATGCGTGAGCGTGTTTGATAGGAGTGAATGGAGACAAATGGTTTTTAATACTTGACGTGCTGTTGGAGTGTGAGCAAAGTAACATTTATGAAGGGATTCAGGGAAACCGGCAGGCCGGACTTGAGTCCTGGAGATGGGAAGTACAGTGCCTGCACTCTGAAGGATGGGTGTTAATGTTGCAGTTTAAAAACTGTAGTGTAAAGCACCCTTCTGGCAAGACAGTGATGGAGTGAATGATGGTGAAAGTTTTTCTTTTTCGGGCCACCCTGCCTTGGTGGGAATCGGCCGGTGTGATAATAATAAAAAAAAAAATAAAAAATATATATATATATATATATATATATATATATATATATATATATATATAGTCACAAAAGCGCTTGGAATTTCTCTATTCTTTCAGAGTGGTTGTTTTGCATATATATATATACATATACATATATATATATATATATATATATATATATATATATACATATATATATATATATATATATATATATATATATACAGACATATAGATATATATATATATACATAAATATATATATATATATATATATATATATACATACATATATATATATATACATACATATATATATATATATACATATATATATATATATATATATATATATATATATATATATATATATATATATATATATAATATATATATATATATATATATATATATATATGTGGTCCACATCTGGTGTCAATTGTGGGACCCATAGCCTCGGAGAAGTGGATAAAAAGGCTTCAAGGAAAAATATTTGGATTTCTTCCTGAAGCCGTTTGAATATTCCACTTCCCCTACCACCCCATCTTTAAATATTTTTTTTTTTTTTACTAATAGGAATATTTTATTACATAATATGGTACAGAAGATTTAAGAGATACATTATTGATATAAAGGTGGCATATACGGTACATGTTGTTACGTGTGTATCACCGATTATAAGGTGAAAATCTCATCCAGCTCCTCAGAGCTGGGGCGTGTGCCCAAAATACAGCAGGCATTACCCCTTTGAACAGCCGCACTGAGCCGCTGGAACAGAAAACTAGCTGCCCTGGGATCCCTAGTTACCCTGATGAGTCTTTTTCCCAGCTCCTTAAGGAATTTAGATGCACTCTTTCCCCATGAGCCAAGGGTCTCTGAGCCTATGGGAACAAACATATAATGATGGGCAAGTTCTCCATATTTTCTAGACTTTTGGGACTCCCTGAAGCTGGCAGCTGCCCCTCCTTCCTCCCTGGTGTATTGGAGATAGGTATCAGCCAAGGTAGATGCACATGTATAGTCCCACACCACCTGCTCCCCATCTGTCCAGGCTTGAAGGGTGATACCATCTGGACGCTTCTGGCTGCCATCAGATCTGCATAGTTGCGGTGGCTCCCTTACTGCTGGGCATCCAGCTGTTGTGAGGCTCCTCTTGATAATGTTATTAACCTCCTCATGTCTTGCAATCTTTCCCTCGGATTTACGGCACACAAGACCATGGTACCCGAATCGGTCTGCTGCTTCACTGCCACAAATACACCTGTGTTCGGCGAGAATAGGGGCGGCAAGTCGAAGGGCAACACCGATGCGGATGGTCTGTGGGTCGAGACGTGTGCCAAGGCTGGAGTTGGGAACAGCCAACAGAAAGTCCCCAGCATGAGGGGCTCTCACTGCCAGGAGGCGGGCTCTATCCTTCCCTGACACACTCTGAAGCATTGTTGAGGCAATATTTTCCACTATTGGACCATCCCAGTGCGATTGTTTGTAGTTGTTGGGGGGAGCAGGTCTGGCTCCAGAGCCCGTTAGATTATCCCAGATCATTGCTCCGTCAATGAATTTTTGGTCCTGGACTCCTATCTTGTCCCTAAGATGTTCAGGGAGAATCGCTGCTACAAGCTCTCTGGATGCAATACACGAGGACAGAAAAGCAGGTAACGCAATCTGTGATGACTTGCGGACACCAATGCCTCCTAGTCTGACTGGAAGTGTAGCTTGGTTCCACTGCCCGTCTTCTAGAGTAAGGTTAAGTACTTTCGTAAAAATCTGCCTCAGAATACTGTCATATTCGTGCAGTATAGGGTTATCATATGAAGGTGCACATCTTAGGAAATATGTCAACCTGGGCAGACTCAAGCACTTTGTGAGAAGGTACAAGGCATCGTGGGTGTCCAGATTGCCTATTCGTTGTTCCATTCTCCTTAACTCCTCCAATTTCTTCCTGAGAATTGTGTCAATGGCATTGCTTCCCAGAGGTGCTCCTAGCAAGACACTATTTGTGGGGGCAATGACTGCTGCTCCTGGTAGTTTTGATCTCACTGCATTTATCACTTGTTGACTGACTGAGATGATTTCACATTTGGATGGATTCAGGATGAGACCCATTTCCTGTCCCCGTGTCATTACCTGTGTAAGGTCATATAGGAGGGACTCTTTTGTACCTGCTAGTGTGCCATCATCTAGGAACCAGATGTTTAGCTCGCTGGTCAGTCTGACTGTGATTTCCCTAACTGCTATACAGAAGAGAAATGGTGCAAGAGGATCTCCTTGTTGGACACCCTCCGATGATGTAATTTCATGCTCTCCAAAGAGAAGCATTGATTCCTTGCTATACCCGGCTGAAACAAAAGGGAAGAGACCAGGGAAATGTTCTTGTACTGCTGCTAATACCACGTCTCTTTTCAGGAGATTGAACGCATTCTTGAAATCTAATTTTACCACTGCATTGTCCTCAGGCAGGTTGTTGATATACGCCCTTGTTGCATGAACCGCTGCTTCACTTCCTTGAGAGACCCCAAAGCCAAGCTGGTTTGGTTGAAGCATCATGGCTGCCTGTGCACGAATACTTCGGACAGCAGCTTTGGATACGAGGCGGCGTAAGGTGTTGCCTACTGCAATTGGCCGAATTCCTCCATCCTTCTTCTTAAGTGCACAAAGTGTTGCACCAAAAAAGAAAGGTCTAATTTCATCAGGGATCAGACCAGCCAAGGAATTGTTGACGAACCTTGTGATCTCTGAAAGCAGTGTCTCTGCAATTTCCCCAATAACTGGATTAACCATTTCCTTTAAATGCTGTGGCCTTATTCCAGTGTAACCCCCAGCAGAGCCAGATGGGAACGACATTATTGCTTTGTAAATGTCTGAGTCTTCCACTATCAATGGTTCCATAGTGGGGACAGAGGTGTTGGAACTGTTGGTGCCACTGGTTTCCCTGGCAGGGTGCTTTCCTCTAAGTGCTTCAGCCGTGTCAGCATCCCTGGGAGCAACTGTATCTTCACTGGTAATAATTCTTATTGCCCCCACTGTGTTGCCCTCTTCAATTTTCTTGCTCACCTGGACTCTGACTTTTTCACTGTCAGTAGAGTGAGTGGGGGTTCTGCCTCTCCCTTTTTAGTGTTGACGGGGAAGGCGAATGAGGTTATCAACTCTAGGAAAATCTCTTAAGGATTTAATTATCATTGAGGCTAGCCTCTTTCCCCTTCTTTCCGGCACAGCTAAGCAGACATTGCCAAAAAGTAGCAAGTTGTGCCATGCCTTGATGGTTGGTGGAGCATTTAAGATAGTGGAACCATCGTTTACTTTTTTCAGGAGGTCTGTAAGTTTCCCAGCTGCGTGTGGACGGGCTGCTTTGGGAATATGTGTGAGTGTCCTGGTACCTGTTGCTTTAATTGCTTCCAAGAGATTGTCTGATGAGATGAAATCTGTTGGTGAGGGTTCAGGTGCCTGAGGTGGCTCTGGATCATCACTTTCCACAGGAGGACATCCTGAACCAGGGCAACTACCGTGCTTGCGGAGGAAACCATTCGAGTTGAGACATAGAAGCTGTAAGCATGACCGACACTTGCCTCTCCTAGTATTGCCAACCGTGCTATTTCCCTGGCTGCTTGCTTCCTCCTGGTTGTCGACTTCCCCCTATGACAGTGACGTCACACATACAGGCTGAATCTTGTCGATCCTTTTAGTTCATTAAAGTTAATAAGGGGATATAGTACCTACATCATAGGGAAAACATTTTCACTCTTAACCCAATATATATATATATATATATATATATATATATATATATATATATATATATATATATATATATATATATATATATATATATATATATATATATATATATATATGTATATATATATTATTTTTTTTTATTATCACACTGGCCGATTCCCACCAAGGCAGGGTGGCCCGAAAAAGAAAAACTTTCACCATCATTCACTCCATCACTGTCTTGCCAGAAGGGTGCTTTACACTACAGTTTTTAAACTGCAACATTAACACCCCTCCTTCAGAGTGCAGGCACTGTACTTCCCATCTCCAGGACTCAAGTCCGGCCTGCTGGTTTCCCTGAATCCCTTCATAAATGTTACTTTGCTTACACTCCAACAGCACGTCAAGTATTAAAAACCATTTGTCTCCATTCACTCCTATCAAACACGCTCAAGCATGCCTGCTGGAAGTCCAAGCCCCTCGCACACAAAACCTCCTTTACCCCCTCCCTCCAACCCTTCCTAGGCCGACCCCTACCCCGCCTTCCTTCCACTACAGACTGATACACTCTTGAAGTCATTCTGTTTCGCTCCATTCTCTCTACATGTCCGAACAACCTCAACAACCCTTCCTCAGCCCTCTGGACAACAGTTTTGGTAATCCCGCACCTCCTCCTAACTTCCAAACTACGAATTCTCTGCATTATATTCACACCACACATTGCCCTCAGACATGACATCTCCACTGCCTCCAGCCTTCTCCTCGCTGCAACATTCATCACCCATGCTTCACACCCATATAAGAGCGTTGGTAAAACTATACTCTCATACATTCCCCTCTTTGCCTCCAAGGACAAAGTTCTTTGTCTCCACAGACTCCTAAGTGCACCACTCACTCTTTTTCCCTCATCAATTCTATGATTCACCTCATCTTTCATAGACCCATCCGCTGACACGTCCACTCCCAAATATCTGAATACGTTCACCTCCTCCATACTCTCTCCCTCCAATCTGATATTCAATCTTTCCTCACCTAATCTTTTTGTTATCCTCATAACCTTACTCTTTCCTGTATTCACCTTTAATTTTCTTCTTTTGCACACCCTACGAAATTCATCCACCAATCTCTGCAGCTTCTCTTCAGAATCTCCCAAGAGCACAGTGTCATCAGCAAAGAGCAGCTGTGACAACTCCCACTTTGTGTGTGATTCTTTATCTTTTAACTCCACGCCTCTTGCCAAGACCCTCGCATTTACTTCTCTTACAACCCCATCTATAAATATATTAAACAACCACGGTGACATCACACATCCTTGTCTAAGGCCTACTTTTACTGGGAAAAAATTTCCCTCTTTCCTACATACTCTAACTTGAGCCTCACTATCCTCGTAAAAACTCGTATGTATATATATATGTATGTATATATATATATATATATATATATATATATATATATATATATATATATATATGGGATAAAGATAGAAATGTTAAAAGCAGGTGGGGATATAGTTTTGGAGTGGTTGGTGCAATTATTTAATAAATGTATGGAAGAGGGTAAGGTACCTAGGGATTGGCAGAGAGCATGCATAGTTCCTTTGTATAAAGGCAAAGGGGATAAAAGAGAGTGCAAAAATTATAGGGGGATAAGTCTGTTGAGTGTACCTGGTAAAGTGTATGGTAGAGTTATAATTGAAAGAATTAAGAGTAAGACGGAGAATAGGATAGCAGATGAACAAGGAGGCTTTAGGAAAGGTAGGGGGTGTGTGGACCAGGTGTTTACAGTGAAACATATAAGTGAACAGTATTTAGATAAGGCTAAAGAGGTCTTTGTGGCATTTATGGATTTGGAAAAGGCGTATGACAGGGTGGATAGGGGGGCAATGTGGCAGATGTTGCAAGTGTATGGTGTAGGAGGTAGGTTACTGAAAGCAGTGAAGAGTTTTTACGAGGATAGTGAGGCTCAAGTTAGAGTATGTAGGAAAGAGGGAAATTTTTTCCCAGTAAAAGTAGGCCTTAGACAAGGATGTGTGATGTCACCGTGGTTGTTTAATATATTTATAGATGGGGTTGTAAGAGAAGTAAATGCGAGGGTTTTGGCAAGAGGCGTGGAGTTAAAAGATAAAGAATCACACACAAAGTGGGAGTTGTCACAGCTGCTCTTTGCTGATGACACTGTGCTCTTGGGAGATTCTGAAGAGAAGTTGCAGAGATTGGTGGATGAATTTGGTAGGGTGTGCAAAAGAAGAAAATTAAAGGTGAATACAGGAAAGAGTAAGGTTATGAGGATAACAAAAAGATTAGGTGATGAAAGATTGAATATCAGATTGGAGGGAGAGAGTATGGAGGAGGTGAACGTATTCAGATATTTGGGAGTGGACGTGTCAGCGGATGGGTCTATGAAAGATGAGGTGAATCATAGAATTGATGAGGGAAAAAGAGTGAGTGGTGCACTTAGGAGTCTGTGGAAACAAAGAACTTTGTCCTTGGAGGCAAAGAGGGGAATGTATGAGAGTATAGTTTTACCAACGCTCTTATATGGGTGTGAAGCGTGGGTGATGAATGTTGCAGCGAGGAGAAGGCTGGAGGCAGTGGAGATGTCATGTCTGAGGGCAATGTGTGGTGTGAATATAATGCAGAGAATTCGTAGTTTGGAAGTTAGGAGGAGGTGCGGGATTACCAAAACTGTTGTCCAGAGGGCTGAGGAAGGGTTGTTGAGGTGGTTCGGACATGTAGAGAGAATGGAGCGAAACAGAATGACTTCAAGAGTGTATCAGTCTGTAGTGGAAGGAAGGCGGGGTAGGGGTCGGCCTAGGAAGGGTTGGAGGGAGGGGGTAAAGGAGGTTTTGTGTGCGAGGGGCTTGGACTTCCAGCAGGCATGCGTGAGCGTGTTTGATAGGAGTGAATGGAGACAAATGGTTTTTAATACTTGACGTGCTGTTGGAGTGTGAGCAAAGTAACATTTATGAAGGGATTCAGGGAAACCGGCAGGCCGGACTTGAGTCCTGGAGATGGGAAGTACAGTGCCTGCACTCTGAAGGAGGGGTGTTAATGTTGCAGTTTAAAAACTGTAGTGTAAAGCACCCTTCTGGCAAGACAGTGATGGAGTGAATGATGGTGAAAGTTTTTCTTTTTCGGGCCACCCTGCCTTGGTGGGAATCGGCCGGTGTGATAATAAAAAAAAAAAAAAAATATATATATAAGTAGTCAACTTTTCTACAGAGGCATCCCTTCCGGAAAAGGCATGCGGCTGAGCGGTGTATCCGGTTTTAGGGGGTGCGGCTGAGCGGTGTATCCGGTTTAGGCCTTCCACTGAGGGCCCCTTCAAAGGATCCTGCCTTTTCACACCTATGTGCTAATGACCTTGATCCTATGATAATGACCAGCGGCTGGAGGGTCCCCTTTTCACACCTATGTGCTAATGATCTTGACCTCGCCCTCGAGTCCACCCTTAACCCCCCTTCGCGACCCCCCTTCGCGACCCCCCCGGCGCGCCGCGTGATCTTCGCGATCCCCGCGCGCGCCCGCCCGCGCTCCCGCCCGCGCGCCCGCCCGCGCCCGCCCACGCCCTTCGCGACCCCCGCCCGCGCCTTCTGCTGCGCCTTCTGCAGCGTTGTCCCGATCGCCCCCGCGTCTCGAATTTTTTTCCGATTCTTTTCGAATTTTTTTTGAATTTCATTTTCTTGTGCTCTCCATCTCCTCAGATCAAATTTTTGAGGTTCCCCCTCTCACTTTCACCCCCATCCCAAAATTTCTCGAAATCAAAGTCTCCATCTCCTCGGATCAAGTTTTTGGATTCCCCCCCTATGGGGGTTTCGAAATTCTCCAATTCCTCGGATCATGTTTTTGGATTCCCCCCTATGGGGTTTTCGAAATTCTCCAATTCCTCGGATCAAGTTTTTAGATTCCCCCCTATGGGATTTTCGAAATTCTTATGATCTCCTCGGATCAATTTTTTTGGATCCCCCTATGGGGTTTCGAAATTCTCCAATTCCTCGGATCAAGTTTTTGGAATCCCCCCTCTGGGGGTAAGCATGCTTACTACAGGTCTAAACAAGTCAAATGAACTAAGAAGGGTGTTTACTCGGCGGTCAGTGACGTCACACATACAAGCTGAATCTTGTCGACCCTTTTAGTTCATTAAAGTTAATAAGGGGACACTCACCTTCTGACAGTGACGTCACGCGATGACTGCGCACACAAGCTGAAACTTGTCGACTTCCCCCTATGACAGTGACGTCACACATACAGGCTGAATCTTGTCGACCCTTTTAGTTCATTAAAGTTAATAAGGGGATATAGTACCTACATCATAGGGAAAACATTTTCACTCTTAACCCAAATTTTTCATCATCAGAAAGTCGCATTTTTTCGTTAATACCCACAATTTCTTTACAAAATACAACACAACATTATCACAAAAAACTAACTCAAATTTTTCTCATTTTAACCCTTTTAGTTCATTAAAGTTAATAAGGGGACACAGTACATCAGAAAAAGTCACAAAAACTAACTCAAACACTTTTACTTTGAACATCACCAAAACACTCTCATAAATCATTTGAATACTCACATAAACACCTTTGAACATTTCCAATCAACATTGAAACACTTCCAAAAAACACAATTTGAGTACTCCCAATTACACCACTGAATACTACTAAAACACCGCTGAATTCAATCAAAACACCCTTCAACACCTTCAAAACACCTTTGAACACCTTCAAAAAACAACATTTGAACACACTCAAAACACCTTTGAACATTTCCAAAACACTATTTGAGTACTCCCAATTACACCACTGAATACTACTAAAACACGCTTAATTCAATCAAAACACCTTTGAACACCTTCAAAAAACAACATTTGAACACACTCAAAACATCTTTGAACACCTTTGAACATTTCCAAAACACTATTTGAGTACTCCCAATTACACCACTGAATACTACTAAAACACGCTGAATTCAATCAAAACACCCTTGATCACCTTCAAAAAACAACATTTGAACACACTCAAAACACCTTTGAATAACCTCAAAACACCTTTGAACACCTTCAAAACACCCTTGAACACCTTCAAAACACCCTTGATCACCTTCAAAACACAACATTTGAACACACTCAAAACACCTTTGAACACCTTTGAACATTTCCAAAACACTATTTGAGTACTCCCAAATAAGATTTGACATCTCTAATTTATCTGCACTTACACATTTCATTAAATTACAACTCATCCCTCAGTCTCCAGACTAGGCATTTTCTCGTTTTTACCCTTTTAGTTCATTAAAGTTATTAAGGGGACAAAATACATCAGAAAAAAAGTCACAAAAACTAACTCAAACACTTTACTTTGAACATCCCCAAAACACTCTCATAAATCATTAGAATACTCACATAAACACCCTTGAACACCTTCAAAACACCTTTGAATATCGTTTTTAAACTAATTTCATCACAACCCACTTATATCATCTTTTTTCGGTAACTCTAATTCAACTACACTACCCTCATCAATTACCAACAAATTTTACTCGTTTTAACTAATGTCATCACTGTAACCAAGATTTTCACAAAAAAACTCTATGACACCTAACACACACGCACACACACACACCCCACAACACCCACAATTTTTTCTCGTTTTAGCTAATTTCATCAGAAAGTCACAACAACAACCCACAACCCACAACACCCACAACCCACAATTTTTTCTCGTTTTAGCTAATTTCATCGGAAAGTCACAACAACAACAACCCACAACCCACAATTTTTTCTCATTTTAACTAATTTCATCAGAAAAAGGCACAACACCCACAACCCACTTCACCCACAATTTTTTCTCGTTTCAACTAATTTCATCAGAAAAGTCACAACACCCCACATCACCCACATCCCACAATTTTTTTTTCTCGTTTTAACCCTTTTAGTTCATTAAAGTTAATAAGGGGACACAGTACATCAGAAAAAGTCACAAAAACAACCCACTTATATCATCTTTTTCGATATCTCTAATTCGACTATATTACCCACAACCCTCATCAATTACCAATTTATTCACATTTTTTCCCCCCTTCTTTTTACTGAATCTTAAAAGTAATACACATTCCTCCCTACAGTACTAAAATTCTAATAAAATCCTCTCCATACCCATCTCCTTGTATCCACATAAATTAATATTATACTCGCATCAACTACCCAACTATTGCGACATGTTTCAACACCCTCCATTCTTTTCCAATATATCATAACTTTTCATTTCTATAATTTCCTTTTAAAATATTCACACGTTACCTTTTATTTTCAGTAAAATCTCCCCATATTTCTAATTACAACCCTCCCCATATCCCTCGCCATCACACCCATCTCCCAACACACCTCTTCAGAACACACACAAAAATCACATTTCACATCCACAAATGCATCTCAAATCCACTAAAATCGCTATAATCAAGATATTCACAAAACTCTATGACCACCTAACACACACACACACACACACACACACACACACACACACACACACACACACACACACACACACACATCTAATGTATCCTAACCTAACCTACCTAACCTACCCTAACCTTAACCCAACCTAACTTAACCTAACCTACCCTAACCTTAACCCAACCTAACTTAACCTAACCTAACCTAACCTAACCTAACCTAACCTTACCTAACCTAACCTAACCTAACCTAACCTAACCTAACCTAACCTAACTTATCCTAACCTAACCTAACCTTACCTAACCTAACCTAACCTAACCTAACCTAACATTACCTAACCTAACCTAACATTACCTAACCTAACCTTACCTAACCTATCCTAACCTAATCTAACCTAACTAACCTAAAATATATTGGAAGACTTCCAAAATACATTAGAGTACTCCAGAATTACTTTGAACGACTCCATTTTTTGGATATTTCCAAATTAGTTTTGAAAACTTTATCGTAAAATCGAACATTATTTTCTTCTTGGAAAACACACCCATGGTAGAAATATTTACTCGATTCCGAATAGAAACACTTTCCTCGCTCTGAGAGACTCATTAAGCTTATATGGGTCGCCCCTTCCCCCAACGCCACTGTGTAATGCGATTCACACCCAAGGTAGAACATAACATCTGCGTCAACTCAGGTCAGACAGATGGCATGTAATGCGTTTCACACCCAAGGTAGAAAAATCACACCTGAATCAACTCACCTAACCGAACCTAACCTAACCTATCCTAGCCTAACCTAACCTAGCCTAACCTAACTTAACCTAACCTAACCTAACCTAACCTAACCTAACCTAACCTAACCCAACCTAACTTAACCTAACCTAACCTAACCTATCTTAACCTAACCTAACCTAACCTAACCTAACCTAACCTAACCTAACCTAACCTAACCTAACCCAACCTAACTTAACCTAACCTAACCTAACCTATCTTAACCTAACCTAACCTAACCTAACCTAACCGAACCTAACCTATCCTAACCTAACCTAACCTAACATACCCTAACCTAACTTATCCTAACATAACCTAACCGAACCTAACCTAACCTAACTTAACCTAACCTAACCTAACCTCACCTAACCTAGCCTAACCTAACCTATCCTAACCTAACCTAACCCAACCTAACTTAACCTAACCTAACCTAACCTATCCTAACCTAACCCAACCTAATCTAACACCATCAAACACCTCCGAATACTCCCCAAAACACTACTGATTACTACCAAAATCACCTAACCTAACCTAACCGAACTGAACCTAACATTACCCAACCTAACCTAACTTATCCTAACCTAACCTAACTTATCCTAACCTAGCCTAACCTAACACCATCAAACACCTCCGAATACTCCCCAAAACACTACTGATTACTACCAAATCACATAACCTAACCTAACCTAACCTAACCTAACCTAACCTAACCTAACCTATCCTAACCTAACCTAACCTAACCTGACCTAACTTATCCTAACCTAACCTAGCCTAACCTAACCTAAACTAACCTGACCTAACTTATCCTAACCTAACCTAACCTAACTTATCCTAACCTAACCTAACCTAACCTAACACCTTCAAACACCTCCGAATACTCCCAAAACACTACTGATTACTACCAAATCACCGTCAAAATCACCAGAAACTAAGTTTAACATCACCATCCAACATCCTTTTTATAGAATGAATATTCTTACCGCATTTTATGTTGCACATCACATTTCCTCTTCCACATCATCCCTAAACATCCTTCCTTATTCATTCGTATATCTCCTAGAGTTGTTTTAACCCCCGACGGGACCATCATGACATTAGGAGCCAGAGCAACCATCACCACTCCAACACCACCTACTACACTCTGGCTCCTGCGTCGTGATGGGCCCCCCGTCGGGGGTTAAAACAACTCTAGGAGATATACAGAATGAATAAGGAAGGATGTTTAGGGATGATGTGGAAGAGGAAATGCGATATGCAGCATAAAATGCGGTAAGAATATTCATTCTATAAAAAGGATGTTGGATGGTGATGTTAAACTTAGTTTCTGGTGATTTTGACGGTGATTTGGTAGTAATCAGTAGTTAGGTTAGGTTAAGTTAGGTTAGGCTAGGTTAGGTTAGGCTAGGATAGGTTAGGTTAGGTTCGGTTAGGTGAGTTGATTCAGGTGTGATTTTTCTCCCTTGGGTGTGAAACGCATTACATGCCATCTGTCTGACCTGAGTTGACGCAGATGTTATGTTCTACCTTGGGTGTGAATCGCATTACACAGTGGCGTCGGGGGAAGGGGCGACCCATATAAGCTTAATGAGTCTCTCAGAGCGAGGAAAGTGTTTCTATTCGGAATCGAGTAAATATTTCTACCATGGGTGTGTTTACCAACAAGAAAATAATGTTCGATTTTACGATAAAGTTTTCAAAACTAATTTGGAAATATCCAAAAAATGGAGTCGTTCAAAGTAATTCTGGAGTACTCTAATGTATTTTGGAAGTGTTCCAATATATTTTAGGTTAGGTTAGGTTAGGTTAGGTTAGGATAGGTTAGGTAAGGTTAGGTTAGGTAATGTTAGGTTAGGTTAGGTAATGTTAGCTTAGGTTAGGTTAGGTTAGGTTAGGTTAGGTAAGGTTAGGTTAGGTTAGGATAAGTTAGGTTAGGTTAGGTTAGGTTATGTTAGGTTAGGTTAGGTAAGGTTAGGTTGGGGTAGGTTAGGTAAGGTTAGGTAAGGTTAGGTAAGGTTAGGTTAGGTTAGGTTAGGATAGGTTAGGTTAGGTAAGGTTGGGTTAGGTTAGGTTAGGTTAGGTTAGGTTAGGTTAGGTTAGGTTAGGTTAGGTTAGGTTGGGTTAAGGTTAGGGTAGGTTAGGTTAAGTTAGGTTGGGTTAAGGTTAGGGTAGGTTAGGTAGGTTAGGTTAGGATAGGTTAGATGTGTGTGTGTGTGTGTGTGTGTGTGTGTGTGTGTGTGTGTGTGTGTGTGTGTGTGTGTGTGTGTGTGTGTGTGTGTTAGGTGGTCATAGAGTTTTGTGAATATCTTGATTATAGCGATTTTAGTGGATTTGAGATGCATTTGTGGATGTGAAATGTGATTTTTGTGTGTGTTCAGAAGAGGTGTGATGGGAGATGGGTGTGATGGCGAGGGATATGGGGAGGGTTGTAATTAGAAATATGGGGAGATTTTACTGAAAATAAAAGGTAATGTGTGAATATTTTAAAAAGAAATTATAAAAATGAAAAGTTATGATATATTGGAAAAGAATGGAGGGTGTTGAAACATGTCGCAATAGTTGGGTAGTTGATGCGAGTATAATATTAATTTATGTGGATACAAGGACATGGGTATGGAGAAGATTTTATTAGAATTTTAGTACTGTAGGGAGGAATGTGTATTACTTTTAAGATTCAGTAAAAAGAAGGGGGGAAAAAAATGTGAATAAATTGGTAATTGATGAGGGTTGTGGGTAATATAGTCGAATTAGAGATACCGAAAAAGATGATATAAGTGGGGTGTTTTTGTGACTTTTTCTGATGTACTGTGTCCCCTTATTAACTTTAATGAAATAAAAGGGTTAAAACGAGAAAAAAAAATTGTGGGATGTGGGTGATGTGGGGTGTTGTGACTTTTCTGATGAAATTAGTTAAAACGAGAAAAAATTGTGGGTTGTGGGTTGTTGTTGTTGTGACTTTCTGATGAAATTAGCTAAAACGAGAAAAAATTGTGGGTTGTGGGTGTTGTGGGTTGTGGGTTGTTGTTGTTGTGACTTTCTGATGAAATTAGCTAAAACGAGAAAAAATTGTGGGTTGTGGGTGTTGTGGGTTTGTGGGTTGTTGTTGTGACTTTCTGATGAAATTAGATAAAACGAGAAAAAATTGTGGGTGTTGTGGGGTGTGTGTGTGTGCGTGTGTGTTAGGTGTCATAGAGTTTTTTTGTGAAAATCTTGGTTACAGTGATGACATTAGTTAAAACGAGTAAAATTTGTTGGTAATTGATGAGGGTAGTGTAGTTGAATTAGAGTTACCGAAAAAAGATGATATAAGTGGGTTGTGATGAAATTAGTTTAAAAACGATATTCAAAGGTGTTTTGAAGGTGTTCAAGGGTGTTTATGTGAGTATTCTAATGATTTATGAGAGTGTTTTGGGGATGTTCAAAGTAAAGTGTTTGAGTTAGTTTTTGTGACTTTTTTTCTGATGTATTTTGTCCCCTTAATAACTTTAATGAACTAAAAGGGTAAAAACGAGAAAATGCCTAGTCTGGAGACTGAGGGATGAGTTGTAATTTAATGAAATGTGTAAGTGCAGATAAATTAGAGATGTCAAATCTTATTTGGGAGTACTCAAATAGTGTTTTGGAAATGTTCAAAGGTGTTCAAAGGTGTTTTGAGTGTGTTCAAATGTTGTGTTTTGAAGGTGATCAAGGGTGTTTTGAAGGTGTTCAAGGGTGTTTTGAAGGTGTTCAAAGGTGTTTTGAGGTTATTCAAAGGTGTTTTGAGTGTGTTCAAATGTTGTTTTTTGAAGGTGATCAAGGGTGTTTTGATTGAATTCAGCGTGTTTTAGTAGTATTCAGTGGTGTAATTGGGAGTACTCAAATAGTGTTTTGGAAATGTTCAAAGGTGTTCAAAGATGTTTTGAGTGTGTTCAAATGTTGTTTTTTGAAGGTGTTCAAAGGTGTTTTGATTGAATTCAGCGTGTTTTAGTAGTATTCAGTGGTGTAATTGGGAGTACTCAAATAGTGTTTTGGAAATGTTCAAAGGTGTTTTGAGTGTGTTCAAATGTTGTTTTTTGAAGGTGTTCAAAGGTGTTTTGAAGGTGTTGAAGGGTGTTTTGATTGAATTCAGCGGTGTTTTAGTAGTATTCAGTGGTGTAATTGGGAGTACTCAAATTGTGTTTTTTGGAAGTGTTTCAGTGTTGATTGGAAATGTTCAAAGGTGTTTATGTGAGTATTCAAATGATTTATGAGAGTGTTTTGGTGATGTTCAAAGTAAAAGTGTTTGAGTTAGTTTTTGTGACTTTTTCTGATGTACTGTGTCCCCTTATTAACTTTAATGAACTAAAAGGGTTAAAACGAGAAAAATTTGAGTTAGTTTTTTGTGATAATGTTGTGTTGTATTTTGTAAAGAAATTGTGGGTATTAACGAAAAAATGCGACTTTCTGATGATGAAAAATTTGGGTTAAGAG